>NC_056744.1:780478415-780703415 GCF_019279795.1 Protopterus annectens
CATTTCACTGAATCTGAAATTCAGTGAAATAAGATTCAATGAAATAAAGTAGACCAATATATATATATATATATATATATATATATATATATATATATATATATATATATATATATACACACTCATATACATACATACGTGCACAATTAATTTGTATTAAAAAAGTTTTTTTAAACTGCGGCACAAATGCCCATTATATTTTACCAGTTCTGTTACATTGGAAACTCTTGATTTATTATTTTGCAGTATATTAATACTTCACAAAAAAGTCAATCTTTGTATAAAACTGTTGCAGTTCCAGAAAATACCACTTATAAATGCATCATTGTATACAATTTGTGGCTATCTAATGGAATGCTATTTTTAATGCCCAAAGTAAGAGTTCTTACTGAAACATGACATTGAGCTGGAAAAACATGTTACCATTAAATGAAAAATAATTATTTCACCTGAATAAATCTTAACACAGACTCAGTGGTGTGCAGTATTGGTTTGCTCTACAGCTTTATATGATACAGACATAAATGCATTATCACAACTTTCTGTGACATTTGGAGAAAAGTCAGAAATATTTTTTATTTGTAAAATATCAAGATATATGAGGTTTGACAACAAACCAAGTTGTCCTGGGACATCTTCAAGAGGGATTAGATGGATATATTAGTGGGATTTAAGTGGGTTGGGGAGATGAAAGGTTAAATGGAGGGAGGGATGATCGGGATGAAATGAGGTAAGGGTGGGGAGGGGCTTAAGGGGTTTAGACAAGTGTAGCTGGGTAGGTAATCACATTTTGGTGTGAACTTGCTACAGCAGACTCTTGTCCGTAATGATCTGAAGGTATTTGTGGTCAGGTAGACCTTGGAGTGGTGGGGTATGGAGGAGGTGACTGAGGCTCAATTGCAGAGGTTGGTGGTAATGATAAATATATTGGGGAGGGTGGTAATTGTTTTCAGTCCAGTCATAGGAGGGTGGGGGTTTCCTGTGTCATCAGTTTGCGCAACTTGGGGCAACAAATAAAAAGCCTTGGGTTGGCAATGTGATTCCATCACCCATTATTTCTGTTATTTGATTGCCAATGGTGTTCTTGGTTCATTGGTGGTGGTGTTTTTGTGGGTCTTGAGGATTGTTGTGGCTGCACTGTGCTCACTGGAGTCGTGGGTGATGTGTGGTGCTGTTTTGCGGGCTTCTAGAGTGTGAGGACTCACTGAGTATGCAAGTGACTGCTTGGCTGTTTTGGAGGAGGATGAGGCAGGTTTTGGCAGAGATCACAAAAATAATTTGGTTAACAATAATGTAACCACATGTTTCTGTCGCGGTTGTATACTGACCTAATTTTTTTTTTTTTTTTTTTTTTTTTTTTTGGCTGGAGCTTCTGATAGACTATGGTAGAATAGAAGTATAGTATGGACACAGGTGGAGTGCACTGGAGGCAATGCTGAACAGATAGTGCCAGGGTAAAGGTAGAGATTTTCTGGTATTGTAATATTGGTTCATATCTTGGACTACACAGTGATGTAATTTCTATGGCTAGGTATGGTTGTTGTTGCATTGTTGGCTCTTGGGCATGGCTTGTATGGTTGAGACTAGAGGGAGAGGGCTGATGTGCATGGTTGGAGCACTGATTTGGGTGGCATGTTGAATGGGTAGCATCAGTAGACTTGCTTTTCATGGATTGTTGCTGCTTTTTGGATTTATGTGGTGAATGCTTGGGATGGGTGTTTTCGTTGGAATGCTGTACTCATGGTAGGTGGGGAGGCTATCTTGAATGACACTTGAAGTGAGCACCGTGAAAATGCATGTTTGGTAGCCAAGGTGGGTGTGATTTCCTGAAGGCATCTTTTTATGTTTGACATCTGTGGTGTGGTGGGATAAATTTGGGAGCAGACCCATTGTCTCAGCTGCCTTGCGCTCTCGAGGCTACAGATATCTTTGAGGTATGGAGTCACGCGTGGAAAGGAGAGTACGGGTTTGCCGTTGGAGACTGGCAACTTGTGGTCTATTTCTGAGGGTAGTGAAGCTTGAGCAGTAGAGTTGTGGAAGCAGTTCTGGCATTTTTCATGGAGTGAGGATGTTTGGCTGTGGCTGAATTTTTAAGCAGAGGCTCTTTGGGTCCACGGATAACTTTTTGTGGGCTGCAGGCTGGTTTCATGTCATGGCAGTGACTCTGGCATGCGCAGAGGGGCACCAGTCAGTTGGAGATTCATGCTGAAGTGGATCGAAGGTGGTAAGGACTTTGATGGTGGTTTCCGGCGATTTGCCAGTTGGGAGGTTTGTGTTTGGCCTGTGGATGCCTTTCAGGATGCAGGCTCTGGGGTATCAGATGTATAAAAAAAAAGAAAAAGAAAAAGAAAAAGGAGAGGCTAAAAATCTGCAATGGTGTAATTGTACTGGATAGATCTGAGTCTCTGCTATTGGTGGCAGCAGAGACTGTAAACTATCTTGAACGGTTGCTTGCAGCGACATTGACTGGGGGCAGATTTGGTGCGCAGCTCCACTGGTAATTCTTGGGGCAGAGTTGGGTTTTGGGAGGTTGTGGACATTTGGAGTTGGGCTCGTTGAGCTCTTGGGTTTGAGTGTGCTTTGTATATGGGTTGGCCTGGTTCCTCATGGGATGCGTGTGGCTCACTCCATTCTCCCACTTTAGTGGTATGCAGGTGTTCCTCTTGGGCTGCATGTGACTCACTTCATTTGCCTTGGCGTTCTCTGGAGTGAGCTTGTATTATAAAAAAAAAAAAAAAAATATATATATATATATATATATATATATATATATATATATATATATATGACTTTCATTTAATTTTTCTTTGCAGATGGCAGTGCTATGATGGATCTTTCATGAGATGGAGTGTTACGCAATGGCAGTAAGGAGATGTTGGTTAACATAATGTGTGAAGTGCAGAGGAAAAGGAATGAAGGTATTTAGAATGTGTTGTTGGACAATAGTATTATTACCTTGCAAGCAGCTGGGCAAGGGAACAATGAGAGTTATGGTAGGGCCCTGGTGTTACCCTATAGTATTGATTACTATGACATTTGTGACATTGTTAAAAAATACTAGAGAATATTTAGAACTGACTTTGAGTTATTATCCTTGTTAGGAGAAAAAAAAGCTATTGTGTACAAAAGGAGGCTTCATTTAAGGGCATGTTGGAAACTAATGGTGTTGGAAGGGCTGATGGAGGATGTTTTAAATGTGGGAGGTGTGCACAATGTCAATATATCATTCATCAAGATAGGATTAATAATGTGAACTTTGGTTTTATAAAACCCCTCAAAAAATATTTCTGTTATTCAAAAGGAGTGGTGTATATTGCAGTATGTCAGGCATGTGATAGTCATTTTGTGGGTAAAACGAAGAGAACATTTAGGGCTAGGATTTATGAACACATTTATGAAATTAAACTTCATAATAAAAAGAATGCCCTATATAGACATATTAAAGATAACCCAACACATGCCTTTACATTTTGTGCCATAGATCATGTAGATTTAGTACCTAGGGGTGGGCCAAGTGATGAATTCCTTGAATTCAAAGAGTTAAAATGGCAAATAAAGCTTAATTCTGATGAAAATCCTGGTTTTAATGATAGGGTATCATTAAGTTCTTATTTAAAATTGAGAGCAGCATATTGTTATGAGTTTTTATGACATTATGCATAATAACTAAAACTTTTTGTGATTTTGTAGTAGATTATTATATTATCATATTAGTTTTTTAAGCTGTGTTGTAAATTACTTGTATTTTAAATAGATGGGTGGAACTGGTGGTGAATTAATTAAGAAAGGGGTGGAGAAATGGGTATATATTGTGTGTGTTTTTTGTACAATGATTTTATTCTGCCGAAGTCTGAGATTAAATAAAACGAAAGCGTTGTGAATAAACTGGAAATACGATAAATATCTGGTGTGACTGGCTTGTGATGTTGTATACTAGGTTAGGGTTTAGGAGTACCACAAGAACCATTTATTTATTCTTGAGAAAATTTGATAGGTAGGGTTGCTGGAAGCATTGCAGGTATGGGGGTGTTTTGGGTATATTGTGGAAGCAGGGTGCTTTGTTATGTGGAGGATAAAGGGTTTAAGCAATGCATGCTTTGCAGTTGTGCAGAAGTTGGCCAGGTCCTATTTCTTTTAGTTGAGACTAGGGTTTAGCCAGGAGGGGACTTAGCAGGAACTGATTTGGGGAGAGTTCAAGGTTATGCAGATGGCATTTTTTCTAGCAATCACCACCTTAATCAAGAGCATAGTATTGTGCTATTGGGACTTTGGTGGGTTTTCAGTGGTTTGATGGGTCGGCTTGGGTTGAGTGGGTAGAAGGACAGATGTTGAATACTGTAAGATGGGTTTTCTTTGACTGGGTGCAGATTTGAGTTCAAGGGGTTATAGTTTCTCTGGCATTTGTTATGGATATAGGTTGTTATTCCGGAAAGGTGGAGCCATGGTTAGTGCCTTGAAGGAAGTAGACTAAAAGGGAAAGTAGTCTCTTGGAGTGGATGTTCCAGTGGTACAGTAGGGTCATAGGTAATCCTACTTTATTTAGTTTCATTAAGGTGTGTTTCACTGCTAGTATGTCAAGGCATGGAGATGACGGGGTCCTAATGTACTTTACAGATGATGGGTACACCAAATGATGGTTTGGCTTAACCCTTCCCTTTATGGAAGGTAGTTGGTTGAACAATTTTAGGTAGAAGGGAGGGGGAACAGCCTGGTCAGGCTGGTTCATGCAGAAGAGGGACAGGCTTGCCCTCTTCTCTTCCCCCTCTGGTATCTGGATGTTCTTTTCAAGGATTTCAGGAAACAAAAATGAGCAGCTGGAGTAAGTTTGCTGAATAGATAGGCAAGCGGAGGTAAGGATGCTGATAATTTGGTTGGAAGGTAATTCAAGGAATGGTATATGAAGTGGGATGGGGACGCTGCTTCATAAGTAAAGTAAGCAAGTACAGGTGTGGATGCTTCTCACTGGGTCAGGATAAGTAAGGTCATGTCATCCTGCATTATTGGTTGGATGGGTAATTCAATAAATGGGATATGAGGTGAGTCTTGGACGCTGCTTCATAAGTAAAGTAAGTGAGCAGAGGTATGGATGCTGCTTACTGGGCCAGGATGAGTAGGTACGCTATCCTGATTAACATTACAAGGATGTTTATGCTATGTTTAGAATCAACTATACTATGTCCAGTTGTAATTAATAAATTTTGGTGATCAAAGCGATGTTATGGAAGTTTTAATAAAGGTTGTCAAATGTCATTCGGTGTGAAATGTTTATTGAAGGGGACCGGGACAATTGCCTTTTTTCATGTCCCTGCCAGGAACTGTCCAAATCAGTACTGCTCTGTAGAAAGAGACAGGTGCTAACCCTATCGGTTAGGTGCACTGGTATTGCTTCTCTTCCTCTCTGCAGTAAAGGTAGTGAAATAGGTTTACAACACTCATCTTTTTTTTTATTAGACATCAGAACAACTAACTGCTTATGCAAGATTGTGGGTAGTAACTGACAGGTAGAATTATGTATTTCCTTTTGTCTGTACAATGTTATGCAGGCAGAAACAAATTCCTCTGCAAAGTATGTGAGAACTTATGCTTAAAAAATTGAGTTGGCTTTCCCTTCCTTTGATTCCAAAGCAAGGAAATGAAAGTTACATGAAGTACAAACAGATTTCTGGTACCTCAACAAAACTGGAACCATACTACAGGGAGAAATACAACCTAATGGATAAGTTAAACTGTGGAATGGACTTTTCCCTTAATAAAAGTTTATCTTCTGTACTTTTGCAATATGTTTTTAACTTTTGGATCTGAAGACTTTTTGTAGATTATTTAATCTAAAGTACTGGTTTAGTATACACTGGTAACCACCCCCACCCCCTGGAAATGACTGAAATAAATATTGGATTTTATTAAAAAGAAACAGTAATGAGTTGTTTAATAATCATCAGTCTAGTACTTTAACAGCTACTGTTATAATTTGAATACAATGGAGCACCAAGTCATTATTGAGGTAGGTCAGAACACTGACTTATTTATTAATAATAATGATGATAAAGGGGTGCTGTAGTTATTTGAGTATTTAAGCCCCCTACTTCACAATTATAATATGGAACCTATTTTGCAGTTATATACAAAATATGTCAAGCAATTGTTATAGAGCCTGCCTTTTTCCAAAAGACAACTTCATGAGTTTTGAATTCCTGTAAGTGTAAAGGGATTATTACTCAACATATTAAGGATCATCTTACAGTAGACCAGCCACTACCACAACTTCTGTATTTTCTACCCAAAAGTTCATAAGAAATGTTACCTCATCCCAGGTGGACCTATTGTTTCTGGTATGGGATCTTTAACCAAATCTTGTTCAGCCTTTCTCGATAAATACTTAAAACCACTCTTGATATATGTTCCCACCAGAATGAAAAATACTATAGATTTTTAGAATACAATGAACTAGAAACGTTTGAACTCATACTCTGTGTGCACACTAGATATAAAATCTTTATATACCAGTATACTCCAAAAAGTTGGAATTTTGTCTGTAAAACATTTTTAAACATTTCTGGTTTAGATACAGTGGAGTTTAATGAGTTTTTGCTTTCTTTACTAAAGCATGTGTTGACCAAAAATGTTAATTATTTTAATGAAAATGTATTGTTAGTGGTATGGTGAAAGGGTATGTTTGCCCTGGCTATACAAATATCTTTCTTTGTTTTAAAAATGCATGGTATCTGCATAATCATTAAATATATGCATTCCCTGGAATGGAAATGGTCCTTCACAACTTTGCTTGTTAATATCGTCTTCTTTTATTTTAAAGTTGTGGATTTGTGCCAGGTCATAATTATCTATAATTATCTGCAATAGTCTGTCCCTGGGATTCAATAAACTCCATGTAGGCTTTGCACATTACAGGAACGTGTATACAGTGCAGAGTATTATGAAATCCCATTCCAGGCATTCTGTACATAAGTTGTGTAAATGATCTGTAAGGGTACATGGGCTGCCATGTAAAATATACAGTCAGGGGAAGTGTGCGTATTAAATAGGGACACAGAGATGAATTGTAGGAATGAACACAGGGAAAGAAGACATGTGAAACATCCTAATGTTCAGCAGATGAGGGCATGTCAATGGAAAACAGTTGTAGCAGGAACACCAATCACATATCAATATGGTACATTATGGACTGCACAGTGAAAATGTGTACCATGTGACTGTCACACAAGGTGTCATAACAGTGGAGAAGATGTATTTGTAAAATAACCACCTTACATGAACAATGCAGAGGACATCTATCAGGGATGTTATATACAGTCAGGGTAGGGTGTATATTGTGAAGCTGTGCAAACCGATTTGACTAAATAAGAGTGTAATCTCAGCAGAGGTCTCAGGCTCATGGACAACAGTAAAAGAAGCACACACTATCATGGATAATATCTGAATAATACCACCAGTAATCCCACGTCTCTAACATAACATATGTGATTCTGAGTGATCAGAGATGATTCTGCACAAGCACATTTGTACAACTTTTATGATATGTCAGCAATCTATGAGGATATTCAAGCACACTGTCTTGACACTGTAACATCTACTGGACATGTTAGGAGGGACACTGCTATATCTGTATGTGACATTATGATTAATACATACATGTCACAAAGACGTGCATCTGAAGCATTTCTCCCTGGGTCACTGCTTTAAAATTGTTTTTGTTCCAAGTCGGACTTTCCCGGTAAACAAATGTTAAATAAAATAAATAAAATAAAATAATACAGGCTAGTTGACTGGTGTACCTGGCAGATATATATGGCAATATCCATAGTGTCATGAATGTAACCCATGCCATCAATGATGTCAAACAGCTACTGTATGTATGTACTGTGTGCATCATTGGAACAGGTATCACACATGCATCTGATATAACACCTTGATGGGGGTTCAGCACTATCAACAGGAATGTTTATACAACAAAAGGAATACTTAGGTGTGGCCAATAAGATGTGTGACACCCAACTGTGGCAAAGGTGGTACGCTTCTCTTACACAACACTAGAAGATATGTAGGGAGGTACATGAAGAAGGGTGCATTGTACTCAGTTATTGTGATGAAGGCTGTGAACTATGGATGTATTATGGCCTTTAATATGGATGTTCTTCACATACTCAGTATTTGTGTTACATACAAGGCAGTAGTCAGCACTGTGGCCACATGCTGGTAGACATTCCACATACCATCTATCCAAGGGCACAGGTCACATACCACTTGATCTGCTTTTAGGTTGTGATGTTTACATTATCCTTGGGTTGTGCATTTATTTTCATGATGTAACAAATCTCTCTGGGTTTTTGTTTCATCTCATGTGTTGTCATGGCTGTGGCAGCAAACTTTGGTGCATGTTGATTCTGCCTGTATTATATTACTATCACAGTTGGAGTCAATAATTGCCCGCAATTTGTAGTCCTTCAGACAGTTGTTTGGACACAGGATGTGTATGTCATTTGTGACATATGTGACTTAAATAATGGACAGAAAAGGGCCTATCAGCAAACCTCTCAACTGTACAGATTTTCGCAGAATGTCCAGATTTTTACCTCATATTTTGTACTTTTCTAGCAAAACAGCTGAGGACTGACATAATTAAATAATGACAAACATTTGAGTTTAAGACTCCACATCCTTCAGAAAATTCCTGCTAATTCAAAACCTATTATTCTATCAACTTTCTAAGTTTGTAAGAGCAGTATTTAAAATCTGTCCCTATTTGTCCCCCCATCATTTTAGGCTTTGTCCAAATTTTTTGATCTAAGAGGTTGAGAGGTATGCAAAACAGCTCTGATGTATGGACCTAATCACTGGCCTGAGATATAGGTCACTTCACATATTTCAACATATGTAGGAGCCACATGTGTAATCCACTGGTCTACCTACTTGTTGATATAGCTGTTTATGGCCACATCTGACAGTGTTAATTGGGTACCTCAGTGTGGATTTGTGTTAAATGCCTTGGTCTGGACAAGATCAACAGGATAATAGTGTTGTCATCATGCATGCTCTCAATGACCTCTTTGAGGACATATATCAGCTGTAACAGTCATGATGTAACATTAACAACTCACACAGATCTGTTGCACACAACCGGGATATTACTAGTGTCCATTTAGAAAAGGTCCATGATGGCATGTTGGTCTACCTCACAGTTGAGCAGAATCAGGATGGGTTGATACATTCATGCATCAGGTGCTGTCCCCATCAACTCAGATGGATGCATGTTGTTGTGTACCCTTCTACAGGAACATAGTCCATGTGGAGGGTGTGTTGAAGTTTGTATTCAATCGTGTCAGGAAGGTGTATGTGCTGAGTCACGCCATAGGTGATCTGTGATGTTGTCACACCCCATTGATTCTGTGTGATAGGTCTGGATGAAGGTAAGACAGTGATGATATACTACAGGAGGGGCTAGCACAGACAAATGATTGGTGACAAAGCTACATTGTCTACATGGTCTACAAATAAATGCAAAGATGTGTCTTTATTTCTGCCTTCTGCAAAGTGGAATTCCCTGTGAATTACAGTACTGACAAAACTCCTCCTATGCTGAAACTCAGTGGTGTAAGACCTGGGAACACATGTAGATAGCAATCTGAATTTCACCCACCAAGTGTCCACAGTGGTATGGAAAGACTATGTTATGCACATCATAAGTCACCCCATTGTATTCAGATCTGAGGAGTACATAACAGCAGTGTACTCGAACCTCATCGGAACACTAAGAGTATAATGCTCCCTTTTACATGTAACTTATCAGATACCTATAGCAGCTGGAGAGACCACAGGAATTTGTCACCAATAAAATACAGGACCTACAAACCATGCTATGATGTATATGGATAGACTGAAAGCCATGTAACTGTAATCTGTTTTGTATAGGATAAGGTGACTTCTGCCTGGTTTCCAGGCCAGTTTCTGACCCTGCCCAGGTGGGAATAGTGCACATCCACAAATCAAATATAGCTGATGACATCAGCAGTGTCTGCTGAGGAGAATATGGTAATAGCAGTGTCCCACATGTTACTGTAAAAGGCTCTCTCTAATGTCAAGCAGGTGCACACACACACACACACACACACACACACACACACACACACACACACACACACACACACACACACCCTAGTTGACTGCAGTGAGAACAGAACCCCTACCTATCTAAGTACACACACACACACACACACACACACACACACACACACACACACACACACACACACACACTAGTTGACTGCAGAGAGAACAGAACCCCTACCTATCTAGGTACACTGACTACAGGACTCTATATTTAAGGCAAGTGCCACAGCTCAAGTCTGACTTGGAGAGTCTCAGACAACACTTTATAGATGATGACATAACAGTGTCTGGTGAAGAGAATATGGTAATAGCAATGTCCCACATGTTGCTGTAATGTCAAGCAAGTGCACAAACACACACATGCATACATCCCCCCAGTTGACTACACTGAGAATAGAACCCCTACCTAAGTACACCAACTGCAGAAGTCTATATTTTAGGCAAGCACCACAGCTCGAGTCTGACTTGGAGAGTCTCAAACAACACTTTACAGGTGATGACATCAGTTGTCTCTGTTGGGGGGAATATGGTAAAAGCAGTGTCCCACATGCACTCTGTAATGTCAAACAAGTGCACAAATACATGCACCCCCAGTTGACTGCAGTGAGAAAAGAACCCCCTACCTATTTAAGTACACTGACTATAGAGCTCAGTACTTTTTGTAAGAGACACAGCACAGGTCTGACTTTTAGAAGGCTGCAGGACAGCTTATAGTGGATGACATCAACAGTGGATGTTGCAGAGAAGATGTTGGGAGGCCTACATGAAATGGACGAGTAGGCATGTTTAACTGTGAAGATAGTTTTAATTCTGCACATTACCAGATTGATGTGTATGGCATATCAAACAACTTTTGTTATTAATTCATGTAGCGTAGTTGATATATTTGTCAACAAGTATTGAGAGACCAGGGTTGTAGTGCATGGGGGTGGTAACACATTGCTGCATTGCAAATATCTGACATATTCTTAGATAGGTCCTTCATTTTGTTATGTTTCTACATGTAGTTTCATGGCATGAAGAATAAGTGGACAATTAACTGCACTACTACTACATGATAATATTGACTTTGCATAGTGTAGCAGCAAACAGCTGGTTTGCGTAATGGCAGGCAAAGTGTCTGCGCATGCAACGTACACATTTCCACTACTTTCCCTGTTTGCACATAGTTAAGCAGTGTGCAAACACAAGGCTCATTGTTAAAATTCTGACAGTTAGTACTGAGTGTATGAAACACACTTGCTGCTTAGCTAACTCTGTGGCAGCAGGTGTAAATGCATTAACATATTTCTTTTTGAGCCCAGATGATACTGGGTTTGAATCCAGTTGTATCTAATAGTTTTAAATAAACAGTGATAATGTAATGACATTATTCTTTATAGTACATTCAGCACGTGTTACCATGTGTTGACATAGCACAGCAGGTTTAAGTGGCATTGTGTATGTTAACAGCAGCTGTTCACTGTCACTTGGCATTCATGTATGATGCCAAACTCCATGCAAGCACAGAGGAAAAAAGTGAAGGGATCCATTGCTTTTTCCTGGTAGTTATGTGTGTTGTGTGTGATTCTATTTTTTGACGAGATTATAGGTGTTAAAATGGAGTGGATAGAAAAGTGGTGAAATGGGGAGCAAATAGGGGGAACAGCAAAGGAAAAGAAATACCGGAATGTGCAGGAAGGAGGCAGGAAAGAACCATAGCTACCATTTTTTAACAGTGTAAACTGAAAATATGTATAGAATATTAGCTGAATTTGGACTGTCACATTCACAAAGTGGGGGGACAACAACACAATCATGTTGTATAGCCAACTAGACCTAATCAAATGTGTCAAGATGACACATGTGTGAAAGGGACAGCTATGTATGGGAAGATATTTTTTGTTGGGACAGGTGCACATTTTATTTCTTTTTTAATTCAGTAAGAGGAATGGTGGGTAAGGGACATTGTTATCTCTGAGTCATGTTAGTTGGGTATGTGAGGAAGCAAATGCAAACAAACAAGACAAGACACAGGGATGGTGAGGGACACAAAAGGTTGGGGGACACCATGTTTGGGGTGAGGGAGGGGGCAATGCAAAACCATTTCCATCAAACATGGAGAAAATAAGAATCTAGTCCTCAGTCACTGGCTAGTATTACTGTCCCCTTACTCCACTGGGTGCTGGAGTGCTTCACATCTTCTCCTCCTACATACCATGAGGAAGAGCAGCCTCTCCATCTGGTGTAGGTGACACCAATGGTGCTGTGCATGACCCTATGCACCAAACCTGGAATCTCCTGGTGGGTGATGGAATCCCCACCTCTGCCACTACTCCTGGATGGTACCAAAGCATCAGCTGCTGGGGCCGTGCTCTCTGAAGGAACAGGCAGTGCAGGGGCAGCAGATGCAGTGTTGCCATTTTGGGTTTCAGATGTGCTGAGCATTGATGCTGGAGTTGGTGAAGTAGGGACAGGCTGACCCACTACGGCTGGCCTACCTCACTGTGCTGTGAAGCATTCAGTGATTTGTTACAGATGGATGATATAGAGACATTTTGATGATACATAATAGAAAATAAAAAAGAAAGATAAGTGTTGAGGTGAGAGGAAAAAAAAAAGAGATAAAATTTGTACCATCACGTGTGACATAAATTGCACTATCACAATTACACAACTATTTTATATGAACTATTATATTTAAGTTCTCATCCTATCAACTACAAACTATAGTTATAGGTTGCTTAAAGTAATTCTTGCAATGTGCATTTATTGCACATATGTTTGGTCCAAGTATACTGATTACAGTTAACAACAGGGCATTTATGCCACTTGTATAGAGTTTAATTTATGTAATATTATAAAGGAAATGCAGTATTGTATAATTGCTGCTGATGGTATTTGAACCAAAACATCTGACTACAGTCTTACACTTGCCTCCTAAAGTTAGTTTGTGCTACAGACTTATGCATGCATACTTGCCTTTCAAGTTAAGATATGCATGCTTATTTTGCTACTGCTGCATAGAATTCCAAAAAAACTATAACTTTTAAACCTAAAATAATACTTATGTTGTGCTGCATACATACCACTTGCTTCCCTCAGTTTCTACAGACATTCAGCATGAGCCTGACGATTCAACTCTATGTCAGCATT
The DNA here is from genome assembly GCF_019279795.1 of Protopterus annectens. NCBI lineage: Eukaryota > Metazoa > Chordata > Ceratodontiformes > Protopteridae > Protopterus > Protopterus annectens. The sequence continues at coordinate 780,491,673 of NC_056744.1, forward strand.
AGCTGTGAAAAGCAAAAAAAAAAAGAACAGAAGGGCATTATGCATACCAGTTGTCCCTATATTTAGCTTTAGATGTATAAACAAATTATCTTTATGACCATATCTACACAGCTGTGGAATGATACCAATTTGAAATTCAGTCAGCCACTAGTTGAGGCTATGCCTCTTGTGCCTTTCTAGATCACTGAAGTGGTGCCTACACTGTTCCCCAGTGTGTGGGATGCCAGTTGCACTGGAAACAGCCTTAACCAAGCTACTCCAAGCCTCAGACTTTTACTGGTAGCCAGAATTGTTCCCCTACAGAAGCCTTTGGCTGTGGCACTTTACCATGAGTCCAGTAAATATCCTGGACTCATCAACACCTCAGCTCTGTGCCCTAAACTGGACACCTTCTCCTCTAACACCAGACATATCTGATATCAAACGTAGAGCAATGACAACTAATGATTTCCTGCCAATTCTTGTTATCGTGTTTACTGGTAGTATGCAAACCCGAGAAATTATGCCAACTGCATTTGCATGATGTTAAGTGGAGAGCAACAGTATCAAGCAGGGAGGAAAGCAGTTTTTGAAATTGGAAGCTTAATTTGACACTTGACAGTAGTTTGAGGTAGCATTGTCGCCTCATAGTAAGACGCTGTCCGGTTCGATTCTCAGCTAGACCGTCTTCTGCGTGGAGACATGCGTGAATGGGCATACCTTCATTGAAGGTTGTGCATCAGGGCTGGTAACTCGGCACGTAAAAATCAACTACCAATCATTAGAGGACCGGAGTTCCACTGTGGCGACCCCTAACCGGGAAAAGCCGAAAGACACAAACAAACAAACAGCAGTTTGAGGGGTGTTTAATGATGTAGGTTGGAAATAAATTTTTAAAATTGGAAGGTAAGCGTTTGCGGAGTTAACTTTGCAGACATACACTGGGGGCATAAATTTCATGATCTGACACATTTGTTTGGCTTTATGCACTGATAAAATTGATTTTTAAAGTGTGGAATTCAAACCTATGCATAAGAGACAAAACATTTTCTCCATCTTTGACACAGAAGAAGTGCTGCTCAGACATAGTCATGAGTCAATCATAAATACAGCTAACAGTCTGAGGTGTTAACCCAATATGTGTTTGACATGACAAGGTTCTTGTATATAGATTCAGTTGTGTATATGTCTCATTTAAGTGTGAAGGCCATCCAAGTACAGATAGCAGAATTACACTTACAGAAATATAGTAGACAGTATACCTTCAGTCATATATCTGACAATGGTATACTTTCACTTCGTCTTAAGTTGTACGGTGCACCAAAGTGTGAAAGTACAACCTCCAGATCTGACAAATGTCGACTGTCACTGTTGCGAATCCAAATGAGCGAACGCACATTGGCATTCACTTATTTGAATTTGGCATTCCAGGTCCAGATCGCACTATAGTGGAGATCGGGAAATGAACCCTTTCCCTTACTATAGTGTGATCTCAGAGTTTGTATGTTAAAGTAGCGGGGGGGGTTGTGCCCCCCTGCATAACAATGTTTGCAGACATTCAGAAATGTCTCCTGACATTTACTGTTGTGCTGCAGTTTGAAAATGGTCAAATCTGGTTTTCCAGATTACCATTTTTGACATTTTTGTTTTGCAACATGTTGTGTTTCAGCATTTAAAGTCGCATAATAGTGCAATTGTACAAATGCCATTCTAACAAATGAAGGTATACCATCTGAAAACATGATAAGGTTGTCTTATCCATCATACATACAATTCATATAAGCTCTACTACCTATAGTGTTCCAAGTGATATTGAATATAAGGGGAAATGGAACAACAGTAAAAATGTCTGTATTGTCCTGTATTAGAACCGAGGACCATGTGTATGGTAACCCTAGACTTGTATATTTTACTGCTCATTGCTATAAACTGGACTGTTATAACTTTAAAATATGTTGCACTCTCTGCATTAGAGCTCAGACCCATCTGTATTATAGCCTTACGCTTCCACCTACTGACACAGGAGTACTTACATGACAGTTCCATAATTTCCTAGTCATTCTTAAGTTCTGTGTGTTAGCTGCACAACACTGCTTAGCATGTTTGCACAGTGTCCAACAGAATTAATTGAATGTATCCATTTTCAATTATTGGCTGTCTGTGTCTTGTCTACAGGTGTTTGATGGATGCAGGTGCTGGGGAACCTTGCTAACCACTACTTTCCTTGTTTGCGCTAAACGGTGCACTGCACAAACAATGCAAATTTTAAAAAAAGGGAAACGTAGTTGAAATGAAGGAAAGCAATCTATGAAATAAATACTACAACATATTTGTTGGTACACATGAATTTTTTTACACAAGTCTGGATTTGAGCTCTTACTCCAATGAACCTTCAGTACACAGTAAGGGTGTCTTATCCCTCTTTGCCATACCAACACTTTTGCAGCACAGAACTGAAATCATTCTGCATACAACCAAATGCAACATCATCCACAGTACTAACAAGCCATATGACAGTTATTTGTGAATGTATTAATTTCATCTGTAGTACACTGAGTGATCACACAACCATTTATGACTCTTGCTTGCAAAAATGCAGCTCTGTCTTATCTCTCTCTGTTTGTTGCTCATTCTTGTCTTAGCTAAGCAGTAATCTGAGACATGCACTCTGTACGGCATTCTACATCATTGTCATTAAAATGTCTGAGGATATTAAATGGCAATAATATAGAGCTGTCAATAAATTAAGGGGAGGTTGGATGTTAGTGAACAGAAACTGTGAATTATGTGGTGTTTACTTACATTTAAAACCTTGATAAAATTACTTCTACACTTTGTAAGTCTAACCTGGCTGACATGCCTACTACTGTTGTGTTTCCTTCTCCCTACCAGTAATTATTCACAGTTGCATTCCATTAGCAACAAACACTGAGGGAGTGCCTGCACTATTTTTATTTATTTTATTTATTTATTTTACATTTGTTAACTGGGCCTGTCCAACTGGACCTAGTCCATTTACAGCGGAGGCCCGGGGAGAAAAGCTCCACATATATTAGCAGAAATACTAGAATTAAATACATAGTAGCAAAAAACTGACACTAACACATTATAATAGCAAAAATCCAGCTAAAAAGACAGAAATATAAAACAGACAGGATAAACTCAGCAGTTGAACAGACTAAATACATTTAACATTGAGAGTCATGACATACATCATGTTAAAATGAAGTACCTATATTAAAGGACTAAACAACTGTAGCATTTACATTAGTTAAATAATAAGCCTTTCAACTTTCCACAGAGCTTAAGCAGTATTTTTAGGTTATGCATGGGCAAAGTCAGGTGCTTATGAGATGTGATTTTTAAGAGTTTTTGAAGTGTGAGGTGGTGGGGATAGAGGTCAGTGATGGGGAGGGTTTATTCCAATTATTAGCAATGGTCTGGGAGAATAGCACTTTTCCAGCAGTGTTATTAGCCCTATAGATGCATAGAAGTGATTTGTCACTAGAACAGAGTGTGCAATTTGTTGCATAGTAGGTAAGTAATTGACTTAATGATGGGGTTTTATCAGGATACTTCAGAATGTTATAGGCAGTAACCAGATGGTGGTAAATTAGTAGTTGAGGAAATTCTAACCATTTTAAGTCCCTTAGAGCTTGACAATGATGGGATCTGAAGGTGGTGTTAGCAAATCTGGCAATATTATGATAGCATGACTCAAGTTTGTCAAGGTCAATTTTTCTGATATAGGTAAGAATTGGTGCTGCATACATTAGTGTGGACAAAAGGTGAGTTTGGGCTAGGGTGATCCATGCTTGATCTGAAAGGAAATTTTTGTGTCTGTATAATGAGCCCATTTTTTGTGAACCTTTTTGATGGTTTGAGAGATATGGACATCCAAGAGAAGGTTTTTGTCAATCTCAACACCAAGGAGTTTGGTATGGGCAGAAGGAGAAATGATAATACCATTTGTGGAAGTAATATAAAAGAAAAAGGAGCAGACTTTGATTTATTGGGGGTAAATAAAAGCAATTTAGTTTTGTTATGGTTAAGGATGAGCTGGATATTTGTGATCCAACTTTCCACAGAGTTAAAGGATTCCTGGATCTGTTGGATAATAAAAAGAGAGGGGACTGAGCAGATTAAAGTAGAATCATCTGCATACTGTATGAGTGTAGCATGCTGGGTGGAGGTATGTAGATTGTTAGTGTAAACAGAAAAGAGAAGTGGGCCCAGTACTGAGCCTTGTCATACACCTATGCAAGTTGAAAGTAGAGGAGATAGCGTCCCCTGCCATTGGACAGATTGTTGCCTATCAGCTAGATAGTTCCTGAACCAGGCAATAGTGGAAGGGGCAAAGGATAGGGATGCTAGTGAATCTAATAGTAGGGAGTGTGAGACCATATCAAATGCTTTGGATAGATCCAAAAATATAGCAGATGTATAGTTATAGTCACTTCTGTGTGGGTTTACTAGATTGGTAAATGAGAGAAGAGCGGAAGTTCTACTGTGGTGTGGCCGGAACCCGTGTTGTGTGGTGGAGAGGAGTTTGTGTGTTCAGGAAATACATGACTTGAGAGTGAATACACAGCTCTAGCAGCTTGGAGAGGGGAGAAAGAACAGCTATAAGATGGTAATTAGAGAAATCATAGGAATTACCACCTTTATGAAGAGGGATAATGTAAGACACTTTCCACAATTGAGGGATGTAAGATTCTTTTATGGAGCAGTTTTTGAGGATAGAAACAGGGTAGGATAATGATTCTTTAGCTAGCTTTAGGAAGTTGGCAGGTAGATTATCAGTTGTAAGGGTTGTAGGTTTTAATTTCAAAAGTAGTTTTTAATATTGGAGGTGAGAACAGGTGAGAGAGTAAGGGGGAATGTTATCTAGACACTTGGCTAGGATATATGAAGGTTGTTTTTGGACAATTGGCTGGATAGTGCCATTATGGATTCTGCAAAGTGGTGATTAAATTGAGAGGCTATGTCCATGTTGTCACTGGTGGAATTGGGAGCTGGAGTAATAGTTTTGCCTGGTTTAATTAGGGAATTGATAGCTTGTCAAAACATTTTAGGATTTTTGAGTGTTTTGTTTGTACAGTAAAAAAGTAGTTCTGTTTATCAAGTTTAGTTTGTATTTTGGAATGATTCCTAAGCTGATGGTTGTGTTGTTTGGCTTGGATGGTATTATCCCTCTTCCAGATTTTCCAGGCCTTATCTCTGGATGCCAATATGGCTTTTGTGTCCCTAGTTAGCCATGGTGCATAATTAGTCTTAACTCTAATTTTCCTGATAGGGGCATCTCTATTAAGGACATCAATGAAGGTGCTATTAAAGTAATCAACTGTCTGGTCTAAACCAAGGGAAAGTAGTGGCTCCCAGTTACATTGTTTTAGAACAGTCTTTAGATCCTGGGGGTTTAGGTTGCGGTCATTACGGATTTGTTTATAAGTTATGGGCTTAGGTATGTTTCTACATTTGCTTAGCAGGAATGTAGGGAGGTGGTCACTAATACTATCTGATAGACAGCCTGTCTGGTAGTTTTGCTGAGGGCTATTGACTAGTCTCCAATCAAGGATGGATTCTTTTTGGGATTTTTTTGTCTAGTCTAGTGGCTTCATGAATAAGCTGAGAGAACCCATAGAGATTTATGTGGTTAGTGGGGCTATTAGAACTGCAGGCCAACCAGTCAGTATTCAGATCACCTATTAGGATTGTTTCATGTCGGAGATTATCGGTAGTCCATTGTAGGATTTCCTCAATTATAGGAGAGTTACTTCCTGGAGGGATGTAACAGCAGAGAATGTTAATTTTTGTTTTGTTAATATACAGGACAGATGCAAGGGTTTCAGCATTATTAAATTTAGGTACAGGGGTATGAAGAGGTTTAAGGGTTAGCATGTTTTTAAAGAGAATTGCAACTCCACCTCCTTTTCTACCCACTCTGTCCAGTCTTAAGATATTATAACCTTGAGGGAGGATTTCTTCATTTTGGGTACTGGGTTTTAGCCATGCTTCTGTTATGGTCAGTATGTCAGTAGTGTAGTGAGGTAAGAATACATTCAGGTCAGGTATTTTGTTAGATATACTCCTTATGTTGATATTAAGAATTAGTAGATCAGTCTATCTGTTTAGATTTGAGTATAGCTGTGCGTGGACCTGGGTTTGGGTGCATATCCCCTGAGAGAAGAAGTCTTTTTGAGATAGATAAAATGTGCTTAATTATGTGAATTAGTTCCGTGCTGAATTTAGATGTTTTTCTAGTACTACATCTTGGTAAGTAGGCCTTGTGTATATACATTATTGTGGTATCGTTGAGTATTGTAGAGGAGATGAAAATGTTTCCGTGTGTTTTAATAGATGTGGAAATATGTGTTGTATGAAATGTAGTGCTGTCTAATGATATATTAGTATGCATAGATGTGATGTAGGCTAGTGTTGTGAGGAATAATGAGAGAGATGTTAGTGTGATATACATGCTGTCTGTGATTTATGTCTGAATACTAGGCTATATGATGATTGAGGTTAATGGAGAGTAAAGGGGTGTAATTAATAATTATAGTGTGGTCAGAAGTAATTAGTTAATATCTTTTACTATAGTTACTGTCTTTACCAGTTAACCTTTGCCTTAGCTGCATTAAATATAGTTGGTCACTGGTCAAAAAAAGTCTTCCATATGCCAAAAATAAACCAGTCCAATGTAACCTTACAACCTATATGTACATAAATACAATAAACATACTGCAGATGTACTGGAATGTATTGAAAATATAAAAGAACTATAGCAACAATAGAACACCTAATCTCAGTATGTCCTAGCAAAAGTAATCATAAATCACTAAATCGTCAAATAGACTTGTTTTTTATATATAACCAGTATTAACCAAAAGACCAATAAAATGACCCTTAGAATATGGAAGAATTATAAACATGAAAATGTACGGAAAAACATTTCAAACAGATAGAAAAATTAAGAAAGCTCTTAGTTATATTGAGAACAATTCCCAATATTAGTGTAGCCCTTATAACAAGGTTATATGAAAATGCTTAGGCACCCAAAACATAAGATAGTTCACAAAGTACTCAAACAAAGACCAAAATGTCACACCGTTAAGTATTCCAACTCTAGTTCTTGATTTTGCACCATAAATTAAACTGGGAATTAAGTCCAATTGCGTGTATGTCCAAATATCATCCAAATTGCATCTGATACTCAATAAAAGTAAAGCTAGCTCCAATGACATCTATCCTATTCCAGGCTTAAAATTATTTCAATAATGGCCAAACAAGCTACCAGCTACTAAAGCACTGAAATCCCCACTATTGCGCTGAAAAAACACAGTACCTGAAGCATAGAAGTTCCTACTACGATGTAGTAGTTCATACTGCAATATTTGCATAAAAAAAAAAATGCAAATACAGACAGAATCATTGAACAAAACCCACACCGTTAATCCAATTCCATGCAGTGATCAGGAGCACAAGGGTAAATGGCCGACCTTTGTCACAACCATATGGTTATTTCAAAATAATCCACAATACACCAACACGCAGCAAAAATCAAACGATGAATCTTAGAAAGGTCCTTGGTGTTAACAGACTCACTGCTGGTTTAAAACAATTGCGGGTTACCATATAAATCAGGGGGCAATGATGGTGCTCTCCCTTTGAGAAGATATTTAAAGCAATTTACGCTAACCTGTTTCTTTCATGTTTGTAACACATTGCTGAGCTACGGCAAAACAAATTAGTATTATTTTCACAAGTAAAAGGATGAAACAGGTTTATCCCTCTTGATGCACCTACATTTCCCAATCGGGCCTGGGCAATGATCCTCTGTAACAGGCCAGCCAAGTATTTGGGATTCAGCAATTCTAATGAATTCTCACCTCATTTGCATCTTCACCATGCTCACAGCCCTGAATCTACACCATAAAAAAGGCAACCTTATAGCTAGGGAACCAGAAAGTGAGGAGAATTGTTTATGTGGAGAATACAGAAGAGGCTGTTTCTTTGGGATATATCTGCAGAGAAGACCACTGCTCTTGAGGAGGTGTGCTTGCATTTTTCAGATTTTTCAGCTATATTCTGCATATGCTGAAATGTCATTAAGAAAAATGTGTTAATATATATATATATATATATATATATATATATATATATATCTGCATTAGCAAATGCTACTTTTATCTGTATGCATTACTTAAAAGTGTACTGATGGCATGGGCATGTTTATCAGGTCATTCCACTTTCTCAGATGCACAGCCTTATTAACTGTCATCAGAAGTGATAATGTTACAACTGCTTTTCTGTGTACACTCTTCTATTGTTGTTTTCGTGAAATGGTAAATGTCCTATATTGTCAATGATGCAGGGTTGTAAGCCTTCTAGGATGGACCATACACATCTCTAGGGAAGTGCTGGCCACAGGTAGACATGATTGGCAATAGCTTAAAATGGAATGGTCTGTGTTAAATCTGTAGATATATTTCAGGGACAGTTCATTTGATAGCACTTTCTGCATGTCACTGATGGTATGTTAGCAAAATTTATCATTTGACTGTTCTTTTGGCAGTTGGGTAGCAAAATTGCATTTCTGTTTTGGCACAAACAAGGCTATGTTGTTGTTGTTACTCTTCTTCTTTTGCATCCAGCCTTACATTGTGGGTGAATGTTAATATGTTACAACCACACAATTCCTGTTTTTTACATCTTGACTGTTTTATGTTTTTTCCAGTGGGTAAAAGGCATAAAATGCTACCTTTTATGTTTTATCTGGAAACAGGACTTTTTTAGTTATGTGATACATATGTGGGTCTATATTAGAATGTTGAGAGGGCAGAAGAGCTAATGCCCTTACATCAACACAGCTTAACTGAAATTACTAAATCTCAAATGGCCAGAACAGTGATTTTTTTTTTCCCAGAAAAAAAATATTGCTGGGCCAAAAAAAAAAACAAAAAAAAAAACCAGACAAAATAAAGTTTTGCCCCCCCCCCCCACTTAAATATATAAACTCCAAGATCGCACTACAGTGGAGTAAACAGAAAAGTCCCGACAATGGCCCAGCGATTTTTTTCTCTGGGAAAAAAAATCACTGATCTTACCGTTTGAGAATTGGTCATTTTGGTTATGCTGTCTCAGTGTAAGGGCATTCTCTCTTCTGCCATGTCAGCGTTCTAATATAGACCCACTTATGTGTATTTTCTTTCTGTTGTGTTTTAGGTCACATAGGACTATGGCACCCAGGCATCTCAATCCACCAAAACCTCTCTTTAGTGACCCTGAGAATAAAGTCATTGTGGAAGCTTTTAGGCAACATGGTGCCTTTCTGCTTGAAACTGGATGTGAAGATCTGTCTGTCAGAATTTAAATTTGGCAGCAGATAGTTGCTGATGTGAGTGCAGTAGGCAGCCGCCACAGCAGGACATATAATCAGGTTCACTATAGGGCCACTGACATGATCATATCTGCATGGAGGAGAGCAGTTGCAATGGCCCGTGACTGGAAGGGTACAAGGGTGCTGCTACAGAGTAACTCCTAACAGCAAATTAAGAGTTCCTGTCCACTGTCAGGGATCCAGACAGCTCCCCGAAAAGTGAAGAACAGCATGTGCTTGACATTGGTGCTCCTGTCTCAGGGACAAAAACTGTGTCCCAGGAGGAGGTTCCAGGTAGGCTTATGTATCTCAGTTGTTAAATACTCTTGTATAGAAACATATTGACAGCAGTACATTAGTTCTGTTTACCAACAAGTTTGTTTGTGGGGGGGGGGACTTGTAGACTGCTACAGTTAACACATTCTGATTGATTACACATGGGCTTAGGTTGGACTTGTCATCCAAGTTCTTGTTATAAGTATAGTTAATGGACATATAAAGGGCAAAAAGTTTTAACCCCCTGTGTTACTGTTAATTGTTATGATGAGCATAACATCAACTTCACATGGTAAGCCAAATATTTTCTTTGTTAGTGGTGATAAGCAGTTCAAAGAAATATATAATGTTATCTATATGTATGATGTGGGTGCCAGGACTGTTGTGTGTATTGCTGTACTCTCTGTAGTAGTGGCACCACTGTTAGTTTTGTTAGGAAACATTTGACTATAGTAGTGTAGCTATTATTTTTTCCTGTGTTTGTTACTTATTATCACAGGTGACCCTGACAGTGGAAGTGTAAGACTCTTGCCAACTGATGTCAGAGTATCTGCAGACCCTGATGATGATGGTGGCCAAACAGAGTCACAGTCAGGGGATGAAGATGTTGAATGTGACACAGAGGCTTGTTGGCTGTTGGTGAAGCACCCTCCAAGAGGAAAAAACGCTGAGAGAAGAAGGGAGCCACTTTTGAGATTTTAAGTATTTTTTCTCTGTTTATTTGCTAAGTTTTTCTGCATAGCTGCCTAGCTTGAGCATTTTCTGGCTTGTTAAACTTGATTTCTGTATTAGTAGCTGTATTTAGAGCACAACCAAAAGCTGTTTGCTGAATTTCCTGTTTTTTTCTTAAAACTTGCATATTTTCTGTCCTTGACCTAGCACTCTTGTGTGGGGTCATTTACTGCACTGTTATAACTTGATATTACTTGTGAACCTCTGCTATCTCTGTAAAAACAAAACAAAAAAAGTCTTGCTTTTTCCCACTTTTCTGAGAGTTAAAAAAGTTCAGTTACAGGCTTGCTGTTCCTGAACTGTTTGAAAGTTTCTGTGAGGCCATTTTTGCTTGGGCTGAAGGAGGGTCTCTGTGTTTATCAGTGGCAGTGACTAACATTGAGCAGCTTCCCTGCCCCGGAGAGGTGGTTACTGACTTGAAACTGTAGTTTTATTGGCCACTAGGGGTCATTTCCATAACTCCTTCATCTTCCTCTCTTAAAACCTAGTTGCCTCGTGGTTTGAGCGTCTTTTCAGGCTTGTTGGCTGTTGGTGAAGCACCCTCCAAGAGGAAAAACGCTGAGAGAAGAAGGGAGCCACTTTTGAGATTTTAAGTATTTTTCTCTGTTTATTTGCTAAGTTTTTCTGCATAGCTGCCTAGCTTGAGCATTTTCTGGCTTGTTAAACTTGATTTCTGTATTAGTAGCTGTATTTAGAGCACAACCAAAAGCTGTTTGCTGAATTTCCTGTTTGCACTTAATTTTAAATCGTTTTTTCTTAAAACTTGCATATTTTCTGTCCTTGACCTAGCACTCTTGTGTGGGGTCATTTACTGCACTGTTATAACTTGATATTACTTGTGAACCTCTGCTATCTCTGTAAAAACAAAAACAAAAAAAAATCTTGCTTTTTTCCCACTTTTGTCAGAGTTAAAAAAGTTGAGTTACAGGCTTGCTGTTCCTGAACTGTTTGAAAGTTTCTGTGGGGCCATTTTGCTTGGGCTGATGGTGGGTCTCTGTGTTTATCAGCGGCAGTGAGTAACATTGAGCAGCATCACTGCGGCCCGGAGAGGTGGTTACTGACTTGAAACTGTAGTTTTATTGGCCACTAGGGGTCATTTCCATAACTCCTTCATCTTCCTCTCTTAAAACCTAGTTGCCTCGTGGTTTGAGCGTCTTTTCAGGCTTGTTGGCTGTTGGTGAAGCACCCTCCAAGAGAAAAAACGCTGCGAGAAGAAGGGAGCCACTTTTGAGATTTTAAGTATTTTTTCTCTGTTTATTTGCTAAGTTTTTCTGCATAGCTGCCTAGCTTGAGCATTTTCTGGCTTGTTAAACTTGATTTCTGTATTAGTAGCTGTATTTAGAGCACAACCAAAAGCTGTTTGCTGAATTTCCTGTTTGCACTTAATTTTAAATCGTTTTTTTCTTAAAACTTGCATATTTTCTGTCCTTGACCTAGCACTCTTGTGTGGGGTCATTTACTGCACTGTTATAACTTGATATTACTTGTGAACCTCTGCTATCTCTGTAAAAAAACAAAACAAAAAAAAAAATCTTGCTTTTTTCCCACTTTTCTGAGAGTTAAAAAAGTTCAGTTACAGGCTTGCTGTTCCTGAACTGTTTGAAAGTTTCTGTGAGGCCATTTTGCTTGGGCTGAAGGAGGGTCTCTGTGTTCATCAGTGGCAGTGACTAACATTGAGCAGCTTCCCTGCCCCCCGGAGAGGTGGTTACTGACTTGAAACTGTAGTTTTATTGGCCACTAGGGGTCATTTCCATAACTCCTTCATCTTCCTCTCTTAAAACCTAGTTGCCTCGTGGTTTGAGCGTCTTTTCAGGCTTGTTGGCTGTTGGTGAAGCACCCTCCAAGAGGAAAAACGCTGAGAGAAGAAGGGAGCCACTTTTGAGATTTTAAGTATTTTTCTCTGTTTATTTGCTAAGTTTTTCTGCATAGCTGCCTAGCTTGAGCATTTTCTGGCTTGTTAAACTTGATTTCTGTATTAGTAGCTGTATTTAGAGCACAACCAAAAGCTGTTTGCTGAATTTCCTGTTTGCACTTAATTTTAAATCGTTTTTTCTTAAAACTTGCATATTTTCTGTCCTTGACCTAGCACTCTTGTGTGGGGTCATTTACTGCACTGTTATAACTTGATATTACTTGTGAACCTCTGCTATCTCTGTAAAAACAAAACAAAAAAAAAATCTTGCTTTTTTCCCACTTTTCTGAGAGTTAAAAGTTCAGTTACAGGCTTGCTGATCCTGTACTGTTTGCAAGTTTCTGTGAAGACATTATTGCTTGTGCTGTAGGAGGGTCTCTGTGTTCATCACTGGCAGTGACTAACATTGGGCAGCTTCCCTGGCCCCCGGAGAGGTGGTTACTGACTTGAAACTGTAGTTTTATTGGCCACTAGGGGTCATTTCCATAACTCCTTCATCTTCCTCTCTTAAAACCTAGTTGCCTCGTGGTTTGAGCGTCTTTTCAGGCTTGTTGGCTGTTGGTGAAGCATCCTCCAAGAGGAAAAAACGCTGAGAGAAGAAGGGAGCCACTTTTGAGATTTTAAGTATTTTTCTCTGTTTATTTGCTAAGTTTTTCTGCATAGCTGCCTAGCTTGAGCATTTTCTGGCTTGTTAAACTTGATTTCTGTATTAGTAGCTGTATTTAGAGCACAACCAAAAGCTGTTTGCTGAATTTCCTGTTTGCACTTAATTTTAAATCGTTTTTTCTTAAAACTTGCATATTTTCTGTCCTTGACCTAGCACTCTTGTGTGGGGTCATTTACTGCACTGTTATAACTTGATATTACTTGTGAACCTCTGCTATCTCTGTAAAAAACCAAAACAAAAAAAAAATCTTGCTTTTTTCCCACTTTTCTGAGAGTTAAAAAAGTTCAGTTACAGGCTTGCTGTTCCTGAACTGTTTGAAAGTTTCTGTGAGGCCATTTTTGCTTGGGCTGAAGGAGGGTCTCTGTGTTTATCAGTGGCAGTGACTAACATTGAGCAGCTTCCCTGCCCGCCGGAGAGGTGGTTACTGACTTGAAACTGTAGTTTTATTGGCCACTAGGGGTCATTTCCATAACTCCTTCATCTTCCTCTCTTAAAACCTAGTTGCCTCGTGGTTTGAGCGTCTTTTCAGGCTTGTTGGCTGTTGGTGAAGCATCCTCCAAGAGGAAAAAAACGCCGAGAGAAGAAGGGAGCCACTTTTGAGATTTTAAGTATTTTTTCTCTGTTTATTTGCTAAGTTTTTCTGCATAGCTGCCTAGCTTGAGCATTTTCTGGCTTGTTAAACTTGATTTCTGTATTAGTAGCTGTATTTAGAGCACAACCAAAAGCTGTTTGCTGAATTTCCTGTTTGCACTTAATTTTAAATCGTTTTTTTCTTAAAACTTGCATATTTTCTGTCCTTGACCTAGCACTCTTGTGTGGGGTCATTTACTGCACTGTTATAACTTGATATTACTTGTGAACCTCTGCTATCTCTGTAAAAACAAAACAAAAAAAAAATCTTGCTTTTTCCCACTTTTCTGAGAGTTAAAAAGTTCAGTTACAGGCTTGCTGTTCCTGAACTGTTTGAAAGTTTCTGTGAGGCCATTTTGCTTGGGCTGAAGGAGGGTCTCTGTGTTTATCAGTGGCAGTGACTAACATTGAGCAGCTTCCCTGCCCCGGAGAGGTGGTTACTGACTTGAAACTGTAGTTTTATTGGCCACTAGGGGTCATTTCCATAACTCCTTCATTTGTCCTCAGAGGAGTGGTTTAGGGCAGTGACTTGTGGTTTGTTGGCCAATTTGGGTCATTTCCTGTCTTTTCCAGCCCCTGCTATAAAGCACGCTTTAGCGATTTAGCCGATTTAGCCGATTTAGCGGAGTTGCTACTGTTGCACACTAGGGCAGCGCCCGGTTAAGCAGGTTTAAACTATTCGGCTACCTAAAGTCCACTCTTCATATATTTGCTTAAAACTACCTTCCTCGAACTATACTACTGATCTAATCAGCGTATCCTATAATTAAAAAGATCATCTCTACTTGACTCCAAGTAGACTATTCTCTATCTGTTAAACGTAGCACTTGCTCCTACAGTACTTATTACCTTGATACGGCACTCTTGTCATAGATAGTACCCCAAAAAGGCAACCCCCCATTTCTCGGTCACCCACGTCCCCGGAATCTTTTTAAAGTTTTTTGTCTATTCCTTCTAGCATGTCGAGGGATCAGTTGCTAGTGTCCTCTCCTGCTCAGCTGGTGAACCTGGGAATATTGAGGCAATGTTACAATTGCCTCATGTACACAGACAACCCTCTCCTCCTCCCACAAAACACAAATACATGCGAGAGATGCAACTATACGGCCAAACTGGAGGCTGAGCTCTCTCAACATAGGACTGGCAAGACCAGTCAGGAGGAGAAGGTTACCACACACACTATAGACCCAGTCTCACATATTACCATTACAACCTCAAATCATACACATAAACACACAAAGACATACTCGGAGGCTCTGATCAAAAATCTACCCAAACAGCAGAGGCCACCAAAGCAGACACCCAAACAACCACCACCTCAGAACACAACACCTGCAACACATAGACCTCACAGTCAGAGTGTCAAACAGTCACAGCCCTTAAGGCCAAACACAATGCCAGACACACTAGTCATTGGTGACTCCATAATCAGACACACTGACGTCCCACTCACCAGACTGAGTAAGGAGAAGGTCACAGTAAGCTGCCTGTCGGGCGCTAGAATCCGCCACATAACGCAAGCACTCAGGTCTCTCAACAGCAGGTACAAATATGATTCAGTCATTGTCCACGCTGGTGTAAACGACCTGAGACGTACCTCCTTGGACTACATGAAAAGAGACATTGAGGAGCTCTCTGATTATGTAGCCCAGACAGGTATGACCCTGACCTTGAGCAGTATCCTACCTTCACCAAGAATGATGCCACAATACAGAGATAAGATGATCAGCTTTAACAATTGGCTTAAACACTGGTGTCATTCAAAGGGGATCCAGTGTCTGTCTGCCTGGGATGACATGCTGGACAAGCCACGCTGCTGCAAGGGACGGCTTGCACCTGTCACCCTGGGATTCCGGATATTGGCAAAGGCTCTTGCCACCCCATAGTGCCTTTTTAGGCAAGGCTCAAATTCTAAACCTACCACCCTAGAACACAAAAAGGAAAAAACTAAGGGTAATGCTGCTCAATGCCAGAAGTCTAAATCTCAAAATGCACGCACTCGAGGCCTTTCTCAGTATGGAGAACATCGATGTCTGTGCTGTGACAGAAACCTGGTTCAAGGCTCCTGAGAGCACCCCAGCGCTATCAGGTTTTACCTCATATCATGCGTTCCGCCCCAAAATCTGGACAATACTAAGAAAGGAGGGTATCCATATTCATCAAGGACACCCACACCTCAAGACTGGTGGCAACGCACGATGCATCGGAGACCATCCAGGTGCAATTAACCATAGGCAAGACTGCTCTGCAAATTGTAGCATGTTACAGGCCACCCTCACAAACTCAGGAACCTCACATGGCCTTCCTGAAAACACTAGAGGGATACATGTATCACCAAACACCATCATACTAGGTGACTTCAATTACCCTAATATAGACTGGGAACACTACTCAAGCCCAAACACCTTAGCCCAAAAGTTCCTGGAATTCATAAACTCAAATGCCATGGAACAACTAGTCACCATCCCCACAAGAGGAGATAACATACTTGATCTCATCATCACGAACATGGGAGCACAATGTTCAACACGGGAGGTGTACCCTCACTGGTGAGATCAGACCACAAACTAATCTCGCTGGAGGTCCTCATCCCACCCCACCTGAAATAAAAAGACCATAGTAAAGAACTTCTCAAAAGCCGACTTCACACTTCTAAAGACTAGTGTGGTCTCCTTTAAGGCCCCGAGCGGCGGAAAACAGTACTCAAGCCGCTGAATCACTTACAAATGCCTTCTACCAGCACCTGCAGGACTGCATGGATAAGGCAATCCCAAGCAAAACAAAGACTCTTTGTACCAAAGGCAAGCGTCCAGTCTGGTGGACCCCAGCCATAAACAAACTCTACAACAAAAGGAGGAAGCTACTACAAGATAGAGCAAAATCCTTAAAAGGTAAGACACCCTTGATCACTATAAGTAAAAAACTAAGAGCTCTCATAAAATCATCCAAAGCAAATTTCGAGAGAAGAATAGCTAAAGACTCAAAAGACAATCATAAGGCCTTCTTTAGCTATGTTAGAAACCTGGGAGGAAACTCCCAGATATGCTCAGAGCTAGTTCAAAATGATGTGAAGATTACTGATCCTACAGACATTGCCAACATACTGGCTGACAGGTTCAGTGCAAACTCCCCTCCCCAAAAGGAGAGATATCTATACCAAACGATTGCAGCCCCCAAACATCTCCAGCTCCCAAGTGAGAACTGCTCTCACCAAAGCAAAAAACACAGCATCCATGGGACATGATGGTGTCGACGGCTGTGTGCTCTATGAACTGAATGAGGAATTAAACCCACACCTACGACACCTGTTTAGTCAAAGTCTTACCTCTGGATACGTACCCAGGAGTGGCGACTGCAACTGTGGTACCACTTCACAAAGGCGGTGCCTCCACCGACCCTGGAAATTACCGCCCATTAGCTTGACAAGCCTTATCTGCAAAGCCATGGAGAGGATCATAATGGACCTCATAAATAAAGACATAGGGAATTTGCAGACTTTGGATCCAACCCAGTTTGGCTTTGTCAAAGGCAGATCATGCCTTTTAAACTTGGTTGACTTTTGAAACAGTCACCAAAGCCATTGATGAGGGAAAGGCAGTCCATACAGCCTACCTCGATCTGGCTAAGGCCTTCGATACAATACCCCATTCGGGTATCATTGAAAAACTCATCAGCTTAAATGTCAACCCATACATCACAAGATGGGTTGCAAACTGGCTGAGTGACAGAACCCACAGGGTCAGAGCTGCTGGCGCCATGTCAGACTCAAAGCCTGTCACAAGTGGTGTCCCACATGGCTCAGTCCTGGGCCCACTCTTGTTTGGCATCTACTTTTCCCAAGTACAAGCAAACACAGGAGGGTTATGGCTGACAAAGTTTGCAGATGACTGCAAACTGGGCCATAGTAGAAAACACATCTGACACAGATATCCTTCAGAAGGGTCTCACAGAAACGGATAACTGGTGCCAGAGCCACGGCCTAAAGTTAAATGCCAAAAAATGCATAGTCATACCCTTCGGGAAAAACAAGGTTACCCCTAGCTACCAAATAGGTGGCAATCCACTGAGCACAGAAGAAGTTATCAGGGACCTGGGGACCCAGGTTGATAGTAGTCTGTCATTCGACACCCATGTAGCTAAAGTAGTTAGGAAGACCTTCTACATTGCCCACCTTATCATGAAGGGATTCTCATCTAGATCAAGGGAGGTCATAGTCTCCCTTTACTCATCACTCATCAGACCAATGATTGAGTACAATGCCCCATTCGAAATGTATCTGACCCGACACTTACAGCAGCTGGAGAGGCCACAAAAGTTCCTCACCAAAAGGATAAAGGGTCTCAAAAATCTGTCCTATGCTGCCCGACTGAAAGAACTCCAGCTCTATTCAGTCGCTTACCGCTTGCTCAGAGGTGACCTTTGCCTAACATACAAGGCCATGTCAAACCCAGATTTGATGAATATGCTTCACCTCAAAAAATCTAGATCCATCAGAGCCACAAGGGCGGAGACTTAAACCTTGACACGGCTATTAATAGGACGTGCTGGAGGATAGATTCATCACCCAAAGACTCCTATGCTGTGGAACAAAATCCCGTGCATGTGAGGCAGAGCACCTTGCTGGCCTTGTTCAAGAGAAATCTTGA
This sequence comes from Protopterus annectens, assembly GCF_019279795.1. NCBI lineage: Eukaryota > Metazoa > Chordata > Ceratodontiformes > Protopteridae > Protopterus > Protopterus annectens. The sequence goes on from NC_056744.1 coordinate 780,509,894, forward strand.
CCAATGGATGGGAGATCGCAGATATACCCCAGGGATTACCTCAGTGTCACTGCTCGACAGAGGCACAGCAAAATAATGGGTATAGTTCCCCATACTAAAGGGGTGGCGTAAGCCACAAAACGATGGGCTAGGCTTGTAAATGCCCTCGGGCAGATAGCCTAGTATGAACCTATGAACCTATGAACCTATGTGCAGCCACATACTGAATACAAAATAGCATGCTACATACAGATGCTGTAAACAAACTGTGAAGGGTTTATTAAATCTGGCTGTGTAGTTATCATATATTACCTGATATAACCATAAATCTTCTTTCTTAGCGTTCTCTCTATTTTGTCTGAATAGAATGATTTACAGACTGTGCAAATGTCTAAATATATCATATCCCAACCCCACAATTAAAATATTTTGCAAACTTTATAATTGGGTCATTATTTCTAAATAACGGGCAATCCCTTTCAATATATATTTGCATTGGTTCCAACTACCACACTTGTATGTATCCTTCTTGTGCTTACTAGCATTATTTATCTCCTCAAAAATCTCCATTTTTTAGACTTTTCTAATCTTTCTTTGATGTTACAACCCCATTTAAAAACAAAAATCAGTTTATTATCATAACTGTAACAAGATCAGAAAAATAAGAAAATATTCTACAATTGTGTCTAATGCTATTTTTGATGGCAATAGAATTCATGTTGAGTCTTAGAACCATGGCTCTCTCAAATCTTTTTTCACTTTGAAGGTTTTGATTTGTTTGTATAATACCTTTTTCCCAATAACAGGATAAAATTTGTACCCTACCCAAAATAATTTCATTTTTAATTTCTTGCAAGAATTTAAATCAGGTAGTCTCTTTACATGAACATACACAAAAGTTTATCAGTTTTAATCAAAAATATCTCATAATCTGAATAATTCACAGCAGCTGGACTGCTTGGTCCTTCACAAAGCTTCATTTTTGGTTAATTATATGACTATTAGAAAAACGTAGATAAGAATTAGAAAAAGTTGATTTCCTTTGTAATAAATATTTTCTTATTGGATATAGAAACATCAAAAAATGCAGTTTGCCATCAGAAAAAAATATTAGTGAATTTCAAAAAGAAGCAAATGTTTGTGCAAAATCTGAAAGTTCTATTAGCTTCTCTTTTATATTATTCAAAAGTAAACAAAATAAATCTAGATATCTAACATACAGACTGCAAATTTCACTGTAATCAGATTTAAACAAAATGTATGTTCCCAGAACCACACGATTAGCATACATAGAAGAACAAGCTGTCCCCTTAACAATGCTTTTGTTTTGTTGACAAAATTCTCCTTCAAACTACTTAAAATTATTAAACAGGACTATTTCCATAAACTGCTTCCAAAAAAACATAAAAGTGAATCAAGCAATGAAGCTAAGCTAAAAACTTTTATTGAAATCTAGACATTAGCACTTTCACAGTTTGAAGATTGCTTCATCAGATGATCAAAATGCATTAACTCACACAGATGTTTAAATACTAAAACTATGACATCACAACCAATCATTTGTTACATATGCAAATCAGTAACTTAACAAGCATTTAAAGTGACTATTTAAAAACATTAATTACACTCATTACTCAAATTCTAACAATTTTATTTATTCAACGGCCTGTCTTTTAAGATGGGTTTCAGTGAGACCTTGTCATTAAGGCCATATCCAGTATCAGCCCAAAGGCTAATTATCCATTTTACGTCAGAGACATTGGTTTTGTTTTCTCTATCACCACCCCCCCTATAACTAACATTAACTTTCATCACCAAAAACCTAAAAGTGTGTGTGTGCTCACAATTACGTTTAGCCAGTGCATTTGTAAGGTATCCCCTCTTTATGTCCTATATATGCTCTCTTCTTTTCTTCCTGAAGTGTCTATTTGTCTTACCTACATAAAACATTCTGCAGGAACAGATAGCTAAGTAAACCATGTCAGGAGTATCACAGTCAGCTTCTACATTAAATATAAAGACCTTATTAAAGCCAGGATGTAAAAATTCTCCAGAGGAGTTAATATACATACAAAAACTGCATCGCTTGCAGGGATTTGAGTGATATAATCCTTCTTTGTTGGACTATATTCTCAATCTTGGGGTAACATAACATACATTTCAAGTTGTTCTTATTCCTAATAGAAAAATGTGGTTTATCTCCCACAATTTTTCTAATAGCTGAGTTACTAGTTAATATTGGTCAGTTCTTCTTTACAACATTAGTTATAACATTGGTGTTATTCCCATAGAACATGGGCACACGTGCTCTACTGCAAGTGGGCCTAACTAAACCATCTGAGGTTTCTATTACTTGAGAAAAATATGTTTTTTTTGCAGTATACCTATAAGCATTCACATCTGATAGTGTCCCTTCTGTATCTTGATTCTTGTAACTCCATTCTCTTAACCTGGTTCTTAGGTCATTTAGATCATCCTCAAACTTTCTATCATCAGGGTTTAGCCTTGACATTCTAAATCCTTGCCCTTTAACTATATTCTTAAACATATGACCCGGATGCATACTGGGCCTGTACAATAAGTTATTCCTTTGACACTCTTTCCTATAAATCATGGTACAAACCGAATTATCATTCTTAGTATGCACTTTAACATCAAGAAAATTAATCTCAGTCCTCGAACTGTCCATATCAAACTTCAAAAAACATGTGCTATTGTTTGAATATTCAAAAAACATATGTAATTCCTGTTTGTTCCCATCATCTACAGAATGTATATAGAAAATAACATGTTCATATTTACAAGTTCTTAAAAATGTGTCATTTTCCTATTTGGCCATCACTACATTTGCTTAACTGTTCACCATGGGAGTGCCCATTGCAACAGCTTCTCTTTGCAAGTATATGTTGTGGTCAAACAAGAACATATTATTTTCAAGTATTATTTTCATTAACAAACATATTAAATCTATAGAAGCATGTGAGATTTCTTGTTCCAACAAATAGCTTCTTAACATACCAATTCTCTTCACAATAGGTATTGTAGTGAACAAAGAATGTACGTCAAGTGTAACAAATAACAATTCCCTAGAGTTAATAGATGTCTTATGCAAAAATGCTTACAAATCACTTAAAAGCTGTTTCGTATCCCTTAAGATAAACTCATTTTTATCAACTACTGGTCTTAATGTTTTTTCAACATATACTGATAAGGGTTTCGTACACCACCCTGACCAGAAACTATAGGCCTAAACGGTGGTCGAAATGGATCTTTATGTATCTTTGGGAGCCCATGAATCACAGGGACAATAGGGTCATCTACCAAGAAATATTTAAACATATCATATTTAAAACATCTAGACAACAGAGAATCATATAAAACATTATATATCTGAGATTAAATAATATTTACATATGACTTAGGTACTTTTTCATAAACTTTATCATCACTTAACATATCATTCATAAAAATCTAAATAATATTTATGATCCAAAATAACAACAGGGCCTCCTTTGTCAGCTGGTTTGATAATGATAGATGAGTCATTGTTTAGATGCTGTAAAGATTTCCATTCATCACTATTCAGATTGACATATTATTAATTTTTCTTGTTCATTAAAGTATATTATTCTGACTCACATAATTTACTGAAAGTGTGTAGTACAGGGTGATTAATAGGAACCAAAGTACTGGGTTTCCTAAAGTTATTAGCTAAATCTCTGTTACCAAATAGTAACTTTAAGCCAACAGCCCTAGCAAACATTTTCAAACCAATAATGGCTTCAGATAATCCCACTTCTTGTAAGGGTACGAAAGATAAACCTCTGTTTAATAAAGAATACTCACTATTACTTAACTGTTTAGATGAAATGTTCCGTATCACTGCGGTATAAAATCCTGCCACATTTTCTTTATGGTTCGTGGTTCTCTTTGCTCCACATGTATTTTCCTTTTTGTTCTTCCATTGGTTAAAGAATATTCTCTTGGCACTTGTGGAGTATGGTTCACTTCTTTGTTGAGAGTTAGAAGAAAAACCTGACAGGCCATATCATCTCTGGATGATGTTTTTTTTTTAAATAGTAATTACTTTAAATGCTTAAGTTACTGATTTGCATATGTGACAAATGATTGGTTGTGATGTCATAGTTTTAGTATTTAAACATTTGTCTGATTTAATGCATTTTGATCATCTGATGAAGTAGTCTTCAAACTGTGAATGCACTAATGTCTAGATTTTAATAAAAGTTTTCAACTTAGCTTCACTTTTATGTATTTTTGACGCAGTTTTTGGTTTTAAGTGAATCATTTATCTTCAGTGCCACTACTATCTTTGGCTACTATTTCCATAAACTCAAACGTTTGGTGTCCCTAGCTGACAAAAAAAAAACAACTCAGTAACAAAAATTCATCAAACCACTGCGACCCTGCTGTGTGGGGAATAAGTGAAAATAGATCAACAACATCAACAGAAATCAAAAATTGAATCAGCATTGTATAGATCACTGTTTATTATTCCTTAAGAGTCCCAAACTTTATTTATTCAAAAGGATGTACACTGGTTATTTAGTTCTGAGAAAGTTCTGTTATGTTTGGATGAAAAAAAATAAACTTTGAAAAAAGTTTTTCATCCAAGAGTGCTGCTTTTCATTGAAGTTTCCTTGAACAAATTTTTGTTCTTTGTCTCTAACAATATAAACATTGACATGCTTTATATTTACAAAATGGGTAGCCAATAATTGCATATATGCATTTTAGCTAAATGAATGTATTTAATTTGCCCCTTTAGGGCATCTACAACATGTGGTGAGTACATTACTAGTCATTAAATACAGCCCTGTCACTTATATGGCAACTTAGTGCACATGTTAGTATCTGTTATTGATTTACTTATTTACTTCACTGGATTTTAACATTAATTGATATACTCCGCAATCACTAAGATGACAAAGATTGTGAAATCACATTAGTGATTGTGGAGTATATGCATTAATGTTAAAATCCAGTTGAAATTCAAATGAAGGCAATGGGCAAAATACAAATATCATAACTATCACCATTTTAGATTCATATGGTGAGGGATCATATGACACTGTGTACTGCTTATCTAATAAAAATAAAATCAGCATTTGATTTCTTAGTCAGAATAATGTTAAGAAAATGTAGAATATGATGATGGCATACACCACAGATGATCAAGTATATGAACGGCTAACAACCTCCATCTTGCAGTCCTTAGTTTTATTCCTTCATTGCCTGCTTGGACATTGTACAACTTTAATCAAGTATTTAACAAGACAGTGCTTAAAGTGATGGCTGGTGACTTCAAATTAAAGCGGGCTGCAGGAGACAGCTGAATGGGTGGGGCCAATGGGAAAGGGTTTGGCCAACTAGAAATGGGTGGGGTGATACTAAAAACTGAAAAAAAATGGGACTTTAATTAAATATGCTGACCTAGGGCCACTTCCAAGCTGTCATTATGAGAGTCCAATCAAGACAAAATGAATTGTAGAAGAAAAAAAATATTTCAAAGCATTGGCTACATGACAGCTTACTTAATATCTAGATGGAAACAAAAAGGTTGCGAGGCATGAAAAAATAAATTACTTTTTAAAAACACTACTGGAATGCCAGTCAAAATCAAGTATAAAAAAAACAAGCAGCACTCAACTCAAACCACTTCTCTTTGCACTGCAGTTCCAACTATAATTTATACTCAGCTATGTAAAAGTACCAAGTAACATGCTGAAAGTAGCAATCTCTGTGATACTCCCACTTGTAAAAATGTTTCTTATCCAAAAAAAGACCTGCTGCCTGATAACAGCTATCTACTTGTTTTATGGGGAAAACATGATCAAAGTAAAAAAAAAAATAACAGCAAACAAGAAACAAACTCAAGATAAATTGCTTAAAGGATTACTGCACAGGTTATGGACTACACATGATAGATTGGCATTCTATTTAGTTTATGGGTAAAGCCTGCAAAGATGACTGCAAGTCTCCAACAAATGTAATGAGCTTCTGAAAATACTGTAATCCTGTCCTTTATTACAAATACTGTCATATGCATTTCAATACCTCAGGCTTATATGCTATGTAGTTATGTAAATATTCTTTGCATGGCAACAACAAAAAGGCTTTCAATGCTGGTAATTCTTTAAGAGTATGCTTATTAAAGCTTACTTGCATCTTACAGTCTCAGACAAGCTTACCTGATGGTCATTAAAGCATTGCTACTTAAACACAGAGCAACAGGCACTGCAACAACATACATTTTCTGAATAAGAAGAAGCATAAATCAACAGTATAAAAATATGACTGAAAACCAGAACATTCTGCAAAATCAAGGGCAGATGAAAAGCCACTGTAGTACTTGTGTCTACCTTGGATGGGGGGAATACTCTGCACACTTACATTGCATAACTGCTCCTTGCCTTGCTTGGACACATCCAGAGTCACTACATGGGGGAGTGGGGTGCAACAAGTATGTCACAATTTGAAATGTCTCTGGCTGATGGTGATGGCCCTGACACATTTGTCATACTTCTCAGTCTCAGAGCAAGAAATCTGGAGAAAGCCATAAACAGCAGTGGGACAAAGGCCCAAAATAAGGACAATTTTTTAAATATTGTTCTTATAAACTCAGAAAAATAATAGAAAAGTAGGTCTTGCTTTAGTATGAAATTTCTGAAGGGTATGAAATCTGAAACGCAAATGTCTGTCATTATTTTCTAACTTCAATCTTTAATGATTTGCCACTAATTTGCCAGAAAACCACAATTTTATGAAAAACGGACCAAAAATATGATGCAAAAATATAAAATAGCCATACAATACAGCTGGAAACCTGTCAAAGAAGGGACATTTTTTAAATATTAGTACTGTTAACTTGAGCAGCTGACAAAATAAAAGAATCTACATGCATTTCTGAAATTAAAAGTAATCTATAACATTACAATTATTTATTAATTGTAAACCCTCTACATTTTCTTCCAAATTTGCCATTTTGCGAAGTTATTATTAGGGGGAGAGCAACATTTTGAGCCAAAATTGGGGACAGTTGAGAGGTCTGGATATACCTAATTTTATAAAGTGATTTATTTGCATGTACCTCTCATCTTCGTAATGCAGAATATCTAGACAAGGCCAAATATATTAGGGGAACATACAAACAGTACTAAAAATGCTATTGTATAAACTTAGACAGTTGACAGAGCAACATGTCTTGCTTTAGCATGCATTTTTTTCTAAAGAGTATGAAGTCTGAAAACCAATGTCTGTCATTATTTAGTGACTTCATTCCTAACTGATTTGCCAGAAAACCACAAATTTGATGAGAAACAAACCAAAAATAAGAAGCAAAAATCTATTCATTCTGCAAAAATCTGGACAGTTAAGAGGTATAGTTCAGCCAGGGCTGTCTGAGTTTGTTGCCCTTACCCCCTCACAAAATTATGGTCGAATGGGGCCTCCCCCTGCAGCCATTCCAATGTCCCATTACTTGGCTATTTTGCCCCATTTACCATAAACACTGTAATGTGCATTCTGCTTTACTTCTACGATGATTTGGATTTAATTTAAAAGTTTTTACATTTTACAGCACAAACACTAATAGACATCTGCTAAACAAAGCTATGCAGTCTTACAATGAAAATAGACTTAGCATTAAAACTTCTCTGCCCTTGAAACTCACATTCATTGAAACAGCATTGAAACCCACATTCAAAGAAAATACATCTGGCCAATGGCAGATAATGATTAACTTTGGTCTGTTTCCAAATCATAGGCCCCTTGCACAAGAAACATACATGTGTTCTTTGATACACCTTCCTGATTGTACTAAATTATATTCCTTGTATAATACAGTACAGCTGTTAGATGGCATTTTAAATTTATTGTTTTGAACATTTTTCCAGTAAACAATGAAACAAAATGCATGCACCAATAATGACAAAATTGCCCAGTTCAGAACACTTCCATCATAAAAGTCTACTCAAACTTCTACAATCCACCAGTATCAGTAAATATGCACAATCTCTGCAGAAGTAAAAGTCATCTAAATAATTCCACATTAAAGAGATCTGTAGCTAATGAAGAGGTTGCTGCTAGCAAACAACTTTATATTTCAGTTTTTCATCTACAAATAAAGTGCCTGTTGCTGTTGAGGAATAACTTGCCTATGTTACATTGAAAAAATGATAAGCTAGTAATATTGCAATAGGGAATGGGTAGCAAATTGATAACAGGTTCATCGTTACTAGGTATCTCTGCCAAAGAGGACATTCTCTGAACTGCAGCATCCACCCCCTTTAAAAGTACAACACAGTGCAGTATCATCAGTCATCTATATCACATGGGAGTAGAACTTACAGCCTTCTGCATCAAAAGCAAGTACACTACTTGTTGTGCTATTAACAATACAAGCAGACTCACCATAAGCAGCATTAAACTTTTCTTCACCCTCTTAGCTCCTTGTAAAATCCACTTAACACTCCACTGTATCTCTCAACTTTGAAGCACAAGAAATCTGGAAAAAGCCAACATTTATGGGAGGGGGCAAAAGCTCCCAAACTAGGGACACATTTTAAACATTGCTTGTATAATCTTGGAAAAGTTGCTAGAATAAAATGTTGTGTTACCACCATGCATTTCACTGTCAAGTCTTGAACCCAAGGCCCTGTGCACTACAGTCAGTGCAACATACCATTATGCCAAATCAGCTGTTTCTTGAAAGACAGGTAGACTGAAACTTAAATGGCTATCATTTAGTGAATTCAGTTCTCACCATAGCTCTCAACCTCTTAGCACAAAACACCTTGACAAAGCCAATAATGGGGGAATACGGCCCCAAAAATAGGGACAAATTTCAAATATTGATCTTATAAACAGAAAATTGGTAGAATAAAAGGTTTTGTGTTACCATGTACTTTTGAAAAATATGACGTCTGAAACTCAAATGCCTGTCATTACTTAATTTCACAAGAACAAATATATGAAGTAAATATTTCGTAAGTGGTGGTGGGTAGGGAATTCAAGCTCTTGCTAGCTGCTCCCAAGGTACAGGGTTTGAGTCTAGCCACCTGTATATTTAACAGGGGCATTACACACAAACACAAACACACACACACACACACACACACACACACACACACACACACACACCCTACCTGAGTAGAAAAGTCTATTGATAGCCCAGCCCAGCTCTGTCCAGCTGCAAGTTCATACACACACACACACACACACACACACACACACACACACACACACACACACAAACACACTCTACCTGAGTATCTGCTCTGCATTAGTCCATTCCTGCACTAAAAGCCTGCGAGAGCAATAGCCCATTCCTGCAATAAAAGCCTGCGAGAGCAAAGTCTTTCCCCTTCCCGTGACCTGCAGACATTGTAGTCCGATCACCTTCCAGTCTATGCAGTTGTAACTGCATATACTTCTGGGATCTCTTCTGTTAAAGGTTGTCTTCCTAATCCAGACTGTCTCAGCTGCAGTCTGGATTCTGTGCGCATGCTCCGGACTGGTTCACCAGCAGTCCGGATATCGGGAAATGCTGCGCATGTGTGAAGTTCTGGGACTCGCATTTGTTTTACAGCTTTTTTTCTCTTTTCTTTTACAGCTGGGGGGCTGCAAGTCCTGCAGTCCTATAGCACGAGTCACCCCTGGCTTAAGGTCACCCCTGAATTGTGCCAAATTTCCTTACTTGTTAATAAAAAATATATTTATTTTTTAACTAAATTATATGACTAATAATGTCTGATAATAAAAGCTTAAAGAGTCCAAGCAAAAAGTCTGTGCTGATGGTGAAAACAGAGACCTATTGTTTTTCTTGACTTTTGTAATATTTCACTAATACTATAACCTTCAATCATAGCACATTATATAAGCAGCAAGCTTAAACTGATACAAATCTGCAAATTAATTAATTGAAAGTGAAAGAGTTCACTCATTTTTATACTGAGGTCATTGACTTGAAAAGATGAAAAAAATATTTGCATGCTTTCCATGTTTGATTTTTTTATCTTCTGAGAAGTTTTCAATTCACTTTGTTGTAGAAACTTGGCAGTTTTTGGCAAGAAACAGTGGTAGGTATATCTACTGCAAAACTCTTAAAAACAAAAAAAAAAACTATGATACACAGCCAACCACAACCAGTCGAGAAGGATGCAAAAATATATAATTTATTTCTACAATAAAGTCATTGAGAGCTTTAATTCTCACAAAAATTAGTAAGGACTTCATAAAGAAAAAACCCCAAAAAACTCTGGTAGCCTTATTTTGACTCAATCGGCTGAGCAGGACACTAGGGCAGAAGTAGTATGGTCAGAAATAGGAATGACATTTTAGACAAATACAGCCAGTCTAAAATGGCATCCAGACAAATTTTTAAAAAGTATATTTAAAAAAACCCAGTTTTGCTGTTGGAGCAAAGACCTCAACAACACCATGCAGGTTCTGCACATCACATACCCACACTTTACATATTCAACTCCAAAGGTGCTACACCTAAAAGAGATGACCCAAAAATAGGGACTACCAACTTGAATGCATTCTATCTACGGTTTGAAAATTCAACCCTTTGTATGTAAATCAATTGTATCTTTGTATTTTATTTGTACTTCTTAATTGTTTGATCATTATGTCTTGTAACATTGTATTATGGAGCTTTTCTCCCCGGGCCTCCACTGAAAATGGGCTCTTTAGCCCAGTGGACCTCGCCGGTCACCAAACTGGAATAAATAAATAAATGAGAGTTTTTAATACCCTGCATAACTAGTTTAATCACATTATTCAATAATGACATAATAATCAAACTGATGCTAGTCTTACTGGCATTCTAATCTTATTCATACAAGATAGATGCCAAACAAACTGCATACAAGGTATAAGAATAATGAAATCAGTAGAGCATCATTGGAATGATTCTTCTTTGGGCTAATTTCTAAACCAATCACTTAACATCTCTGCAGATGTTAATTAACAATATATTGCTGATAGACTGATTTATTTATTTTGCTTTTTTACCAGGAAAGTCCGACTGGGTAATACCCATTTTCAGCGGAGGCCTGGGGAGAAAAGCTCCATTTGCTTACATTGCATTATATTATATTCCAGTCAAACATAGATTAGTTGCATTTCTATTTATATTTATACACAAACTGTAGTTACATTTATACATATACATTCTAAGATTTTACAGAGCTGGAAGTTACTAAAGAGAAAGCACATGTGCAACTTAGTGGATTGTATAGGTAGAAGTTATGTATAAAAATTGTTAATATTTCAGTAAGAGGTTGAGAATATTGAGAATATTATGTTTAAGGAGAGTATTTGGATAATATTTTACACTGAAAAAGTTTTAACTCTGTGATGAGCACGTACAACACCAGGATTGGTTAACATGTTGTTTAAGCAGTGGTTTAAAACTACTGAGTTTGTAGGAGCATTTTATTTTCTTGGGGATACTATTCCAGAGTTTAGCAATTCACTGAGAGTAGAGCGAGTCTCCTGCATCATTGTGAATATGTTAGTTGTGCAGCTAAAGCCAGTTTAATTGTTTTAAGCTAAGACAATGGTGGGTCCTATGAGGGAGACTGATGGCAAACATAGCTATTTTATTGTAGCAGGAGGCAATTTTTTTCTTTGAGTATTGTTTATGTTTGTTGGATAGGTGTGGCACATAAGAGAGTCAGCAGTAATAAGGTGGTGACTAAAGTTTTTTCTTGTAGTATATTTAAGGAATCCATTGATCCTATAAAGGGATCCTAGTTTCTGGTGTCTAGATTTAATGGTATGCATTATATGGTGGTCATATTTGAGATTATCTATTGTAACAGCTAGAAGTTTGCTGTTAGTTACAGTTTCAATGACAGTATTATTTGCTGACTTTATGGTAAAAGATTGTTTTTGATTTTGGAAACCTTTTGAGGTGAAAAGCATTAACTTAGTTTTCTTGTGGTTGAGTAGGAGGTTTGATGCTTTGAACCAGGTTTCTATAGAGGAGAATGATTTTTGGGTAATGTCTTGGAGTTTATTTATTGTTGAGACTGCACATATTAACACTGAGTCATCTGCATAGTGAACAGAAGTAGCATGGTGAGTGGAGGTGTGGAGGTCATTAATAAATATATTAAATAGTAGAGGATCCAGGACAGAATCCTGAGGGACGCCTGTAGTAACTGGTTGAAAGGATGAGTAGGTTTGTTGCCTTTAACAGCTTGTTGCCTTCCAGATAGGTAACAAAGGAACTCCAAGGAGTATTGTGAAAGTCCTATTGAGGAGAGTTGAATGAGCTGTTGATGGTGTGAGACAGTATCAAATACCTTTGACAAGTCTAAGAGCATGGTGGACAGAAACAGTCCATCATTTCTATGTCATTTTATTATATTGGTAAAATGTAATAGAGCAGTAGTGGTGCTGTGCTGGAACCTAAAGCCATGTTGCATTACTGAGAGCAGTTTATTTGAGGTTTGGTATTGCATCAGCTGCATATGGATCCATTTCTCTAATATTTTAGAGAGGGGAGAGAGAATCACTATTGGTTTATAGCTATTAAGCTCTGTAGATGTGTTACCTTTGTGTAGTGGTATGATGTAGCATTTTTTCCACAGTGATGAGATGTATCTTTCTGCTATGGACCTATTAATTAGTATGGACACAGGGAAGGCTATGATGTCTGCAGCCATTTTTAGGCAGTGTGTTGGTAGTTGGTCTACAGCTACAGAAGTAGTTGTTAGTTTAAGGAGCAACTTCCTTATGAGTGAGGTAGGTACTGGACTAAAACTGAACAGCTGTAGGTGGTTTTGATTGGGCAAGGATAGAGTGAAGGGGCAGATGTGTTAGTGTCTAAGAGAGGTAACATTGATTATATAAAGTAGGAATTAAACTGTGTGGGGATATAGTCTGTCATATTATCTGTTTATTGGAGAGGGACTAGTGGTCTTGCCAGGGTCTAGTAGTTTGTTTAGTGATGACCAAAACGTTTTGTGTTGTTTACGTTTTTCTTGTAGGTTGGTATAGTATATTTGCTTAACCTGTATGACATGGATTTTTGCAAGGTTTTTAAGATGGCTAAATTGCTGGAGGGCACTTTGAGTTCTATTTTTATACCAGATTTCCAGGCTTTATCTCTTTTTATCACAGTTTTTTTTTTTTACTTTGTCAGTCATGGTGCAGGGTTGGACTTTACTCTTTTACTACATGCATTATTATTATGTAAGGATACTCTATTAAAGTGTTCTATAGCAGTATCTAGCAACATTGTTCTAAGTACATTCCAATTATACTTTTAGTGTTTAATCAACAGTATCTTGGTTGAACTTGGTTGTATTTTGTATTTGATTATAGATAATATGTTTTTCTAGGTTATGGTGAGTTCTAATAGCATATGTTGGTATGTGGACACTTATGCTATCTGAGAGGAAGCCTACTTTTGTCAGTTTGACTGGCATATTTTTTTTAAGAATAAAATCTAATGTTGAGTATCTCCCTGAAGTTTTATTGATTCTAGTAAGTATGGTTATTAATTGTCTGAAGTTGCACAAGTTTATGGATTCAGTCGGGGTAGTGGAATTTATGAGTTGCCGGCCTATGTTTAAGTTTCCAAGTATTATAATTTCAAGGTTAATTTGTTGAGATATCCAATACAGGATGCTTTCAGCAGTATCAATGATATTCCCTGGTTTTATATAAATTGCTAAGCATATATTTTTTCCTAGTATTAATTTTTAGGGGTGTTATTTGCAGTTCAGCATTGTTAAATTTGGGTATTTCCTGTGGAAGTAAGGTAATGGTTAGGGAATTTTATAGAAGATTGTTATACCACTTGCACACTTGTTTTAGCTGTCATTGCTGGGTATATTGTATCTGGGGGGGGTCTCATAATCCTTTATTTCTTTTTTTTAACCAGGCTTCAGTAGCTATGACTATATCAGGAGTGTATGTGGCAAGATAAGCATGTATGCCATGGATTAATTTATATACTTCTTGGGTTCAAATTTAGTAAGGTGAGTTTGGATTCTGTTTTTTGCTAAGATGTATTAGGTAACTAGTTTATTTTGGTGTGCAAAGTGATCATTTTATGAACATTGGAACCAGGTTTGGGGTGAATATCTCCACTACTTTATAGAATTGATATTTTACAGAGAGAAGAGTGTGGCCAGTTATATTTTGGTCTTGGTTTGATATTTGATTGTAAATTTAGATTCTTAGTTTTAAGATAGATATAGAAAAATAAATCAGACGTGGTTTGTTTGTGGAGTTAAGATGTAATGGAGAAAGACAGGCTAGATAGATGTTGATATTCTTTGTGAGAATTGGTTAAATTCCTAGGTATTTGAAGGAGGTGGATTTGATAATTGGTGCTAAAGGATAGTAGAGTAAGGAGAAATAGTAAAATAATCTGACTTAGGGGCATCTTATTTAACTTGGGTTTTATGTTTGTTGTAAATTAGGATAAAATACGTTAGGAGACTAGTGGGCTGGTTGTAGAGATATAATTTGATAGTTACAAGAAGCAAGGATTACGACAATTTGTGAGGGTCTTGTATGGTAAAATAGAGTGGGTGTTAGTACTGGAAGTAATTGTATTGATTGTTTTCCTACTGGAAGGAACTGATGATATTAGAGGAATATGTGGGTGGTGGTATGGAAGTATAAACGTACAGTAAGAGGGGGTGGGTGAGATTTGGGGGGTAGGGTAGGGGAGCACAGTGAACCTGAGTGCTAGCGAGGATGAACGAAACAGGTTGAAAACTTGGCAAGAGACAGAGAAAACAACCAGTGACTTAATGTAAACAGTCACAAATCTGCTGAGAGATAACTAAAAGGAACAATACAGTTTAAAAGGCCTCTGTGCTAATAGATGAATGTCTTAGCTTTGTTGCTCTAGGACACAGTTTTAGTAGGAAAGTTGGTGCAATATCACCTTAATCTGACTAATGGTGGTAACAGTGAAAATTGCATATGACTGTTTGAACAACTGTGTAATGTAAATAGATCTCTATTGATTTTAAAATGCAAAGTCCAA
Organism: Protopterus annectens; assembly: GCF_019279795.1. Classification (NCBI taxonomy): domain Eukaryota; kingdom Metazoa; phylum Chordata; order Ceratodontiformes; family Protopteridae; genus Protopterus; species Protopterus annectens. The sequence continues at coordinate 780,524,913 of NC_056744.1, forward strand.
AAGCCTACCTCAATCCACACAGAACAGCAAAACAATGAGAAAAAGTAAGCCAGAATACAGTAGTTCAGCTGTGAAAAAATACTGTCTGAGACCTCAAAAGTGGCTACACAAGAAGAGAAATAAACCTAACGAAGGGAGACAGTGGACTGCTAAAAACAATGACTTGAGCACAGTTAAAGGAGAAAGTAAAAATGGGACTGCTGTGGTCTAAGAAAATGGAGCTGGTACAGTGGACAAAGTTCTTTGTTTTAGGCTGCCATAATATTTATAATTTAATTACAAATATAGCCCACAGACTGGTGTTCAGACAGCAGAATTCACTGTTACATACATATCTATTAGCTTGCAGGGGCACTTCTATAGGAAAAACAAAAACACACTAAAGAGACAGTTGAGTGATGTTGAGTGTAAACAAATGCATGCTCAGAGTTGAAATTGGTTTAGTAACTGTCTCAGGAAAAGGGAAATAAGAATGGTATGGGGGGACCAAGGATAACTTCCTTGAAGGCATGCAGTTCTACTAAAGACAAGAGGATATAAATAATGGGAGTAGCAAGTCTAATAGTGAAGAAAAATATAAGAGAAATAAATAGCTTGAGTAGTAGAAGTAAATGTCAGTGTCTATTAGAAAGGAGAGAGCAAAAGCTGACCAGCAGGATGTCAGTGGAGGAGGGTTTACAGACTATAAGGCTATTGCTTACAAACTAGGACAATGGAGCACTTGTCTTCAAACTTGTTACTATGCAGACTAAAATATACACAGAAGAAAGGATGCCCCTAACACTTAAAGTACAAGGGCAGAGTTGGTACACAGTTTGCCCTAATTAAATGGTGGCTAGATTGAATGGACTCAGACTGCCTACTTGGCTAGACTGCTGTGTGTATATTTACCTTTTCAGTAAATTTAAAGCACAAAGTCAGAGGTGGTACACAGTTTGCTCTAATTAAATGGTGGTTGGATTAAATGGACTTAGACTCTCTATTTGGATGTGACTTTTTTGTGTATATTTAGGTTAAGTTTCCAGTGAACATAAAGCAAAAGGCCAGAGGTGGAACACAGTTTATCATAATTAAATGGTGGTTGGAATGAATAGACTCAGACTGCCTATTTGTATGAGACTGCTGTGTGTATATTTAAGTTTCCAGTGAATTTAAAGCACAAGTCCAGATGTGGAACACAGTTTGTCCTAATTAAATGATGTTTGGATTGAATGGACTTAGACTGTCTATTTGAATGTGACTGTTTTGTGTATATTTAAGTTTCCAGTGAACATAAAGCACAAGGCCAGAGGTGGAACACAGTTTATCCTAATTAAATGGTGGTTGGATTGAATGTATTCAGACTGCCTATTTGGATGAGACTGCTGTGTGTATATTTAAGTTTCCAGAATATTTGAAAAGAACTAACTGTAATAACCATGTATATCACCAATAGACAAACTAAAGTAGGCCTATAGTATATATCTCAGTCAAAGTAAATGAGAAAATCCAATTTTCAATCATTGCATATCCATAACATATTGATCATGTATGCATGATAAATGATAGATTTAATGCTGTTCATGTGTGTTAGTGCATGGATGTCTGTCAGGTGTCATGAGTAGTGCTAACATTATGGAAATATTTTTTATAAGGTAAGGCTAGATGTAGGGACAGGGCTACAGTTAGCATGCGTTTAGTAAGGTAGGTACCTATATTAACTTCACATGTTGAACAATGACATGTTCTCTGTTTACGTTTGTGATATTAAAAGCTGAAATTGGTTATACTGTTGTCTGCTGCTACCCCTAAATCTATATATGTTCAAAAAGCAGAGTCTCCCCTTAACAAGCACATGTTGCTGAAGTAGTACCCTGTGTCACATTGGATAAGCTCCACTCCATCTCTTATTTCCACAGTTTTACAGAGAGTACTCATCAGTCTGATCTCTAAGACTGTTCTTCTCTGATGTGACACCCCCATGAATTGCTACCACTACAACCTGTTGCCATATTTCAGGAGTGTGTCTACCTGTTAGCCTTTTGTTTAGCATGATTGTTGTGGATTAGTTCAGCTTTCCTATGGTTTGTGTAGGGAAATACCATGTATGATATCTGGTCCATGGAAGCTGGGATCCTAATTTTACTTGTGGTAGCAGTTATCATGTCTTTTAGTTGTGTAAAGGATATTCCTCATATGTTTATAGCATTCTGACATATATTTGCTTATTATGACGTTTGGGCACAGTTTTTCTAAAATAAGAATTTGCTATGTTCCATGGTTGGGTGATCCTGTCATTATTTGCTGCCAATATATACATCCCCAATTTTCTTTTTCAGTTTTCTGATGTAAAAAATACTTTATTTCTGCTTTTAGCCTTTGAATCAAAGATAAGATCATAGTCAGATGTGGAACATTTAATAAGAAAAGTAACTAGTTTCTATACTTTATTTAATCTATACTTATTTTTTAACTAGATTGATTTTTGAAAACTAAGTATTATGTATTTTTTCTACAATGTATCTCATTCATTTTGTAATTCTACCATTTTTTCTTATATTTGCCTTTGTATTTGAGTCTTTGCAGTATGTGTTGATGAAGTCAAAATGTAAAAATATCACAAAACTCACAGGCAGCATCTCAGACTTATATAGATCATTGAAGAGACTAGTCCAGTCTATTTTCATTTGCATGTAATTTACTGCATTGGAGTTTCCATTGCAAAATCTAGGAAGGATGATTTATTTATAGAAAGAGTCTGATTTTACTTTTGGGTTAAATGTGAGATACCATGACTATTATTAATTACCAAGTTATAACCATGAATGGGGAGTTGAAAGATCTGAGGTTAAGAAATATTTAAATCCCTAGATGGAATCTGTACAGTTTGTTAATTTGTTTGGAGTATTGATTATTTTACTCAGGCAAAGTTTGGGTAATTAAAGTCACCATTAGGATTGTATTTTCATTTATTTTTATGTTGTTGAGTTTAGTCAAAAAATCCTAATGCTGTGTAGGAGATATAGATGGTCTGCTGTAGATTCCTATAGCATGATATTCAACTCCACTGATATTCATTACTGCATGAATAATTTGTAGTCCATTTCTCTGGACATCATTTTCTCAAAGATGCTCAACAAAACAGACACAGAAGGAACTGATAAGACCAGTGTGTCAACACATGGACCCGATATTGCTACATATGTCATACATGGAAAAATAAATTTGTCTCATCCTTCATGTAATTGTAGTTCATGCAGATAATTTTTCCAAGAATTAGAGTACAGAAGACAATATCTTCTTCTTTCAGCTTTTCCCAGTTAGGGGTCGCCACAGCAGATCACCTGTCCGTTCATGATTGGCAGTGGAGTTTTACAGTGTCGAGTTGCCAGCCCAGCACCCAACCTTCCACAGAAGGCAAACACATGCACACACTCACACCTAGGGCCAATTTAGAGTGTCCAATCCACCTACAGTATGTCTTTGATATGTGGGAGGAAACCGGAGTACCTGGAGAAAACCCACGCGACCACAGGGAGGACATGCAGACTCCGCACAGAAGGCACACCAGCCGAGGATCGAACCGGAGAACCTCTTGCTGTAAGGTGGTAACTCTAACCTCTGCTATTCTAAATAATGAGAAGAGGTACCTTACTTGGTACAATAAAGTAGTAGCTCTTCTGTTCTTTCTGACAACAGCTCAGGCTTACGTTTTATCAGACCCACTAAATTGAGAGGATTGATCTGTACTCCACTGTTTGGAATTTTGGCTTCCATGCATTTGAGGTATGATGTTGTAGAAAAAGAGGAACTAACCCCTTTACTCTATGCTACTGATGGTTTTAAATCCCCAGTAGTTTGCTTTCCTGGCTTTGAACTTTTCAGTTAAGTAATTTTATTTAAGTCATATTATTCAACACTTTTCGCAGTTTTTGTGCACTCTGGAACTTCTTTACTGGTTATCCATTCTGGAATCTGCACTGAATAGTTCATTTGCATGTTAATAATTCTTTTATATGGTAAGATAAGTAATATCAAAGTTTGTCTTTTACACTCCTTTTTGTACATGAGCCATTTATATGGCAGTCAAGATTATTTATAGCATTTAAGGTTATGAGCTACTAGAAGTCATCATGCTATAGTCTTGGGTTTGATTTCTTTAGTTTCCATTTGTCTGTTGTATGACTCTGATTAAACAGTAGACAGTGATTTTGGTTTATCCCATGAAAAGAGGCAGTTTTGTTTAGAGGGTTTACCAAGTTAAGAAGTTAATAAATCAATAAAATACTATTTAAATGGTAAGAGATTACTAAAAGTGAATGCACTGAACAATGTCTAGATCATATCTAGATCATATTTTGGGAGGAACATAAATAACATTGCTAAACATATATGTAACATTCTTGCATCCAGAAGGACACTGATGACAGTGCCTCTTGCTATTTTCTGTATACGAGCATTTTTGAGAATCTAAACAACTTGATAAAGCACAGTAAGTACCAGACTACTGTGTAGCTGTGTGACATGATTTTTTATAAATGCTAATTATATCACAGACTCAATGACAATATTTAAATTACCATTCCACGAAAAAATTCTTACTCTCTTTGCCATGGACTTTATGCTTCACTTTGCACAGCCACCCAGACAATCACTGCATGGAGTTACATACAGTGTATGGTTACACTTCTTATACACCTTTGTTTTACTGTTCATTTAATTTCTGGATATACTGTTCATGATAAGGTTGTAAGAGGTAAAAAAAAAGATTATAATATGTTGTTCGATGTTTTAGTTTCATGTGTCAGCTAAGTTTTTCCTTATGACCACACCTACAAAATGATGTCAGCTTAGGTATTGGCAATGATTTACATACACCAGCTAAGTATTTTGGGTACTCAAAACCACAATACTTCGTTAACAGAATAGCTACTTACTTTCATTATGGTTTCACTAAGAGAACAGGGCATGTTAATTTTCAGTGAAGGTTGTTCCACCTATGAACCATAGCTGACAAAACTGTCCGACTAGGATATATGACTCCCATGTTGCTGAACTTAAAGGTGCTAAATAGTACCTTATACTGCTGTAAATTTAAACTAATCTAGGCAGTGATGTACTGTTGGTTCAGTCTTTCATTATGTCTTGGCAGGAGTTTTCATCTTAAAGAAATTTTCAAGGGGCAATGTTTATCGCTAAAATTAATTGCAAACACTGTAAAATTTGATATGATATATGGTAAGGATATTACTACCATCACTAAAGGTTGTTTATTTACAAATATTTACTCTAAGTTACCTGCCCTATTTGCTTCTCTGTTGTAAATACTCTCTGCATCAGCATTCTGTCGCTTGAGAGGTCTTGGTCCCCAGTGTCTACTTATTTTACCTTCATTCCTGCCAGCCTATCACTGTAAATCTTAATACTTCACCTTTATATCTAATAAACTGTTTCTTTTGTATATGTTTTCTGTTTAACTCCTCTGGGTCTTTTTCTCATAGAGGATTCAATAACACCAACACTAAGTGTACACTGTTCTGAGTGAACAGACAACACAGACATAACTCATACCTTCTCTCCTCTAATTTTATTGTTCCTACTGATAATCTTGCAGCTTTAAATACTGACAGGGGTTCATAAAGGTTACCACAAAGTGCAGACTACATGTACTCTTAGTGTAATCTCCTTAGTGACTAGGAAACACAAAAATGTGATAAGAATGTTCTTCATAGGTTCATAGGTAGGTACTAGGCTCTTGACCCTAGGGCCTATATAAGCCTAGCCAAAACGGTACCCTGGCTTTCGCCACCCAAGAAAATTATTTTGTTATTATTTATTATTTTTTAATATATATCGTGTACACTTAGTGTAGGCTTTATTGAATCTGGTCTGTCTATTTCTTATGTTATCAAACTAGTTTATCATCTGGTCCAAACTGTGTATGCTCATTTTGTCATTTCTCAGTACATTCCTCTAAATGTTACAGAACAGTGTATTCTTTTATATTTGAAAGTTTAATATGATGACCTTTTGTATTCAGCCTAGATCCAGTTTTTTGTTTTTGGTTGTTGTTTTAGTAGTCGCTGGATTGAACAGACTTGGTTTATGCACATTCCTCTTTCTGTCTACTTTCTACTATACCCAGTATAGTACAAAATAGATGGATTGATAGTTATTGCATTTTGCACCATCTTATGTAACTTTAAAGTTTAATATTAGTTAGCTTTGCTTTGTATTACTAATTATTGTAAATTCAGTTTTGCTTGCTTGTGAACTCCGAATCATGCTCTGATTGTTCCTGTTTTTTTTTAACTCACTACATTTTATTTATTCCTTACTGTAATTAGGCAGTGGCTGAAAAGGGACCTAGATAGTCCATACCTCTTAACTGTTCAAAATAAAATAAATTTACAATATTAAGGTAAAGCCCAACTGAAGTTACAGCTGGAAAAATTATGCTGTAAGTAAACAGCATCTACCAACAAGTGTGCAGATGTCAGGAAGTTGTATAGAAGTGACATGACTGCAGAAGATGAGTACTTAGACTTAACCACATTACAGTAGCAGTAAATGGCACTGATGCTACATGCAGGATGCTGTAACCACTAAAAGAATGTGTCAGTCGACTTTGACTAAATCATTATTGTATGCATATCTTTTAGTGGGCAAAATGCCATGATTAGAGGCATGCTGAAATAAATAATGACTGTATAAAAGAAGAAAAACAGCAAATATACATATGTAGATACATACACATGTACACACGCGCACACACACACACACACACACACACACACACACACACACACACACACACACACACACAGATAGACAGTAATGTCCAAGAAGCACTGGCTTTATAAAAACACAGGTTTATTTTTCACAAAGTCAGTGGAAGCCTTGAAACAAAACATAACAGTACCTGTGGTTTCTTTTTACAAACAGTAGCACAGTTTCTTATAGCACTTCAAGTAACAGGTTGTACAGTATTTAAAGACTGTAAACCTCAACCAGGCCTCAGCCTCACCTCTGAAGCTCATATAATTTCACTAAATAAGATCCACAAAGTATCTGTGATATTTATGATTATCTGTGATAATATCTATGATATCTATGATTATCTGTGGGATATTGCTCCACTCCTTCAGGATCTTCCATGCAAGCTCCAGCTTATCCACTCTGAGCTGCCAGTAAAGGAACTAATTTCATGATTCTATATCAGCATAATTGCCATCAGTGTCTTGTTATCTGCCTGACTAATTTCTGTGAGAATGTTCTCATACTCCATACCATAGTACACACCTTAAACGAGCATTACCCGGGTCTATATTACAAGATCGAATGCTTAGGCGATTGAACACCTAAACATTGAACTTGTAATATTGAAAGCAAAAAACAGCAAGCAGCCGATTTAACACAGGGAATAGTGAATTTTATTCCCCTGCTTCTATTTCTGAGGTTGAAATGGCCTTTAAATCTAGTGACACTACGATTACTGAGTTACTCAACAAGAATTTTATTTCTGAGATGGAAGCTAACTTTATAATTGTTAATAATCCTTACTTAGGAAAGTTTTTTGGGATTCCCAAGATGCATAAGGACATTGTTAACCCTCCCTTTAGACATATTGTGTCTAATAAAAGAACTAAAACTGAAGGTATAGCTGAATATATAGACTTAGTTTTAAACCCAATTGTACAGAAGTCTCCCTATTTCCTAAGAGACTCTTGGGAGTTTTTGAATTTATTGCATTCAAATCCTCCTACTTGTTCTGATATTATTCTTAGACATTGAGTCCTTATACACTAACATTCCACATGATATAGGCATTTCATGCTTAAATAACTATCTTAATAAATGTACTAATCTTTCTTCTGATAGAATTAACACCATTTGTACTTTAACTTCTTTGGTTCTTGCCAATAACTATTTTTATTTTATAGACAAAATATTTCATCAGATTAAGGGAGTTGCTATGGGAGCTAAATTAGCACCAGCTTATGCTAATTTAGTATTAGCTTGGTGGGAAATCAATTCCTTAGTATCTTTACCTTACTTTAGTCAAGTGGTTAAAGGACAGTACATTAGACTGTCTCGTATCATTTCTGATGATTCCTCTTTTTTAAATGAATGTTTCATTTTTACTAAGTTCCTTTTAGATAGAGGGTATCCTAATGATTTATTACAGTCTATTTTTACAGAGGTAAACTCTTTAAGACACACTACGTTCCCTCCCATCATCCTTAATGGTTTCACTCCTAAACATAGGAACACTCTTCCACATGTTAATAATGTTCCACCTACTCCCACTAATCTCTCTCCCTTATTAAAATTTTCGATTCCCACCAACACTGGAACTGATAGATGTTCCTCTTTCCCCATTCCCATCTGTAGAGACTCTAACGCAATCAAAATAGTATTTTATAATAATTGGAGCATTTTGACCTCTAGTCAGGAAATCAATATAAAATTGGGTTCCATCCCTACTTTTGCTTACAAGAAAAATAAATCTCTACAATTAATGTTTGAGAATAGAGACCAGTCTTTTTTATTGTCTCCAAATATCATACAACATGTACAAGGCATGTTTACTTGTAACAAATGTATTGTTTGTAAACGGATTCTTACAGGAAACAGTTACACTTTTAAACATAATAACTATATGGTCAAATTTAATGGTCATTTTGACTGTAATTCCAATTTTGTGGTCTATGCTGTTATTTGTACCACTTGCTTCTCATTCTACATTGGTAAAACTATACTTTCCACCAGAATTAAAGAACACCTGGCAGCTATCAGAAATTGTGATCCTAACAATGCTTTAGCTAAACATAGTAACACTTGCACCTTGTTTACAGGATTTAATTTCTTTGTTTTAGACCATGTACCTTTATTTTTTGGAGACAAAAACACCTTACTGGAAGTTAAGGAGTTGCGCTGGCAGCTTCTGTTAAATGCTGAATCCCCACCTGGTTTGAATGAACATATAAATATTAGATGTGCTTTAAAATGGAACCAATAATTATTATAATTTCTGCAGTTCTATTTTTCTTTTACTTATTCATGAACTTCTGTACATTTATTGAATATTCATGTCTTACTGTACTATAGAATTTACATATTTCTGTATGCTTTTCTTTCTATTGGTCTTGGAATTTTAATGTCATCATCTTATTACAGTTGATGCTTATTTATTAACACATTATTTGTATTTTTAAACATTCTGAAGAAGTCCAGTACATTAAACCTGGATGAAAGCGCTAATTATTGGCTCTCGGACTTTTGTTTGAATTTTTATTTTTATTTGTTTTCTTCTAGTTATTATGTTGAAGTTTTATTATATATAATCTATTTCTTCAATATTTAACTGAGTTTTTTGGCTAATTTTAATGAATGTATCAGATTAATCCTGTATATAATTTGTGTGACTGTATCAAATGAATGTACCAAATTTAATAATTTGTATAACCTCTGTACTTTATTTTGGAGCTTTTCTCCATGGGCCTCCACTGAAAAATGGTATATCCCAGTCAGATTATCCCAATAAACAAAGATAAATAAATCTATCTGTCTAGCTATCAATCTATCTATATATAAGTGAAGAAAAAAGTATCATTGGTCAGAGTCTGCTTATTTAAGCTGCTAGAAGCTAAGCTGTTTTCCTGGGTGCAAGCTGAATTGTATAGAAACTGTTGTTTCAAATAAATAATCTTCACTTTTACACATGTCTCTCCATATCTGGGGACTGATACCGTACAGGAATAATACTTATGGGCGGAAGAATCCACAGTCATGTGACATATCTCAAACAGTTTTCACAAAGGCTGGCATTTCAAATTATTCATACATGGATACTATCATATTTGCTTCAACATTTCATGGAATGGATATACATGGTTGACATTGAGATACACAGGCTTGTCTGTACGTTTCCTTCAATTACTCAGCACTAGATGACTTGTCATTGCTCTAGCGCCTTTGCTTGAAACATTGCTTGTACTGATTTGCATAAGTAATACCTCAAAATGTATTTTTCTTAGATGCTGAGACAGTAGCATGTCTAAGAAAGACCTACAGTTTTACTCCTTAAAGGTTTCTCTTTCTCTGATAAGAACTAAAAAGGGGGTATAAGGGATGCAAAACGTGTTTTCGTTTTCTGTTCAGCTGTGATTAGTTTATTTGTACACTCAAGTTCATACTGTAGCAACTGAGCAAATTATTTTAAAATGGTTCAGGTTCAATTTGTTACAGTATATCCCTTTTCTGCATGGACTGCATTTTTGCACTTTCAGACATTGCAAATTTTTCTTCTAACTCCACCTGTAGGGTATACATATCATTTGATCTCCAGGATCCCCACCACTAAAATGTGTAATATCACACTATTTTGAGAAATTACTTTTATGGACCTATTGTTTTACGTATTTGGGATTCTGAATGTTTCACTTATAACATAATAGCAGTTTATGAGCTCTTGCCATACACTATAATGAGATGCCAACATTTTAATCTGAAAATATTTAAATAATAGAACAAGTTCAACTTCAATACATCATACAAATGACAAGCAGATAATAAGCCATGAATGTTTTGATTCACTGGTAAATCCTGAAAGTTTTTTTTTTTTTTGCTTGGGGTTTGCCCTCCCGTACCACAACATCCCTGTTACTTTTTACCAACTCTGAGGCTGCTGTAACTCAGAGCAGGTGGACTACTTTTAGATAAATCAGAACTTGTTGGTTATAGGACCTTTCTGTGAAGGAACAGTTTGTCGGAGACATGTCACTAAACTGTAGTTCAGCTGCAGAGACACATTGCTGCAGCAAATTTACTACATGCACAGAGAAGCAAATAGTGCCATGCCCACAACTGCCATGGGGGGGGGGGGCAGGAATGTGTATCATCTGTCCAGCCTGGGTCTTCTAAGGATAATCTATCTGTTGGAGGCATACCAAAGGTGGCTGAAAGTGTTTCTAGGTCATCCTTCCATACATCTCCATGAATTTTTTACCAGGTTGCTCCAAGATCAAAATTTGATGGATACCCACACAACACCTGCTCAGGGGACTGCTCACACTACAAAGTATTAAGGGATGCAATCAGGTGATATTGGTCAATCAGTAGTGCACTTCCAATATTTTTTTTTTTTACATTTCTGAATGCGGGTACAGAAATATATATTGTCCAAAAATAAATCCATGACCAGTCCACACTCGTATGCAGGATATTTAATTGAATTACATTAAAATAAAAACACAGTTAACATAACCGTTAGCAAATCTGGTTTAGCACTTTCATCATAGAGACATCCTGAGACCCATCGAATTACAATGTTAAATCTCTGACCCACTAAAAATAGTGAATAAAACACACCCCAAGAAAATGAATAAATCACAAATAAACAAATTCGTACAATAACTAATCAATAACTAAAAAAAAATTGACCAATAAAAACCTTGTAATTTTGATCATAAAAACATCATTGAAACCATCCAACAGTAGAGCTTGACCCCTCATCCAATAAAATAAAGGATTTATACACACCCCAAAAAATGCACCAGTGAAGTACTGAATAATCAGTATAATACAGAAATGTATATTGGTTTTATGATCAGGACTGAAGTGCATAATTGCTTCATGTGTGGTATAAGTTATAACAAGCCATTTACTACACTGTTAAAAGTGGAAATATCTTTTTTTTTTTTTTTAGTTGGCAGGTGTAGAATTCAGACATGGCTTATGCAGGAAGTTAGGACTAACAGCCAAACAGCCAGATCAGGAATGGTCCATTTTCTGTCCTCCTAAACTTATAGTTAGTGGGTGCCAGACTGGGGAATGGCATTTGATGTAAAATGAGCTGACTATGGCTTTGAGTCACTGTGTTTAGACAGTGTCACCTATAACACATACTGGAGCATAAGTGTGACTACAGCAATGCATAGTATTTCTTCCATGCTGTTACACACCTCTGACATTTTATTGTTACATAAGCATATGGTGCACACCAAGTGTAACACCCAGCACTTCCCCAGATACATTAATAAAGGTATTGCCTGATGGACACTGCATTTTCATTGCAACTGACATGCCCACCTGGCATTCCACTGCAGGAACCTGCCAGACTGTCTGCTGTCCCCAATATCCTGGAGCACATGGACATTATCTGCCCCTTGCATGTCACCATTTCAGCTATGATCATGATGGCATGTGCTTCTCTGAGCCCACTGTGAATTTTCTGCATAGTTGTTTCGCTGCAACTGAACTGCAGTTCAGCCATGCGTCTCCAACCAATTCTCCCTGCAGGGAAATGTTCAGTAACCTAGAAGGCTGAATCCCTCCTGGATAGCACAATTTCAGAAGTTTTATATCCATATATCTACATCTCTCTTTCTCTTTCTCTCTATTTATGTGTGTGTATATATATATATATATATATATATATATATATACACACACACACACACACACACACACACACACACACAGACATATATATATACATGTGTATATATATATATATATATATATATATATATATATATATATATATATAAGTGCTATGTGATGTTTTGCTGCACACATTTCATTGCATGCTGAAACAATGGTATATTTTGTCAGTAGTATAGTTGGTTGAATTACGTAATGGTTGAAGTTCATTGGATCAGTTGTTAAATAATTATAGTGCCTTTCCCTTTTCTTTGAGTTTGTGTGACCCTGGAGTTAGTATATTTAATTTATGGGGGTGTGGGGCAAAGTAGCCCATGTAAAACTTGTTTTTTGTTTTTTCTTTTAGTAATCATAATTGTAATTGTAATCTATTGGTTTCCATTTGCATTTATTTTATTTATTTATTTATTTTTTTTGATGATGATTTTAGTGGTGATTAATTGTAATTGTAATTGCCAATCAAAATCTAAAATAACAACAAAAAACTAATTTTTTTATGCAAGGGAAAGCCCTGTTGAACCTCCATGGTCTGCTAATTATACAAATTCCACACAACACCCAGTAACTCAAGTAAATCCAATAACTTCCAAATTCAGAAAAGTAAAATAAGCAAATAGTCACTGGAACCACAAACTGCTTTCAGAGCAATGTTTATTGACTTAAAAGTACAATAGAAACACGCTAGTGAAAATTTTCACCCTGCTGGACTTCTTCAGGCAAAGTAAATAAATGTAATAAAACAGCATATGTTCATTTATATGCTATCATAGTCATATGACCATCATTAATTAGACCTTTTTCTGAAATTCTGTCAGCATCGGTTTCAGTGAAACATTACCATTAAGCCCTGGTATTATATGCACTCTTAGGTGTAATATCCAATAAAACTCTTCTAACTCTGTATGTTCTTTTACATTTCCCCCACACATTCTCTCATTTAAACCCTTTAAAATAGAAAATCTAAAATTGTGGTCAGCATCGTTTTCCTTATGTTTACATAAAGCATTAGTTAATATTTCTCCCTTAATTTCACATAGATGGTTTCCAATCCACTCTTTAAACTTCTGATTTGTTTTCCCCACATAATATGCCTGACATGAGTTACATCTGGTTAAATACATTAAATTCCTTGTATCACAATTGCCATATGCTGTTAACGTATATCTTTTACCTGTGATGGGATGAATAAACACTTCATCCTCACTTATAAAACAACAGTATGTGCATCTGCCACACTTGGATGTACCCCTTTTATTTGTTGCTTTGATATTTCTATTAAAGCGTGTCTGCTCCTTATAACACAAAATGTGTTTCAGTTTCTGACTTTTCTTGTATAAAAGTTAGGTCTATTTATATAGGTTCATAGGTTCATAGGTAAGTACTAGGTTATCTGCCCATGGGTATTTATAAGCCTAGCCACAGAGTGATGGCTTTCGCCTCCGCATTAGATTAGTAACCTGGGCCTCTGTCAACAGGACTCCTGAAGTGATCCCAGGGTAGAACTTATGATTACCCATCCACTCATCAAGATTTCTCTTGAAGAGGGTCAGAGAGGAGCTCTGTCGAATATAGATTGGGATTCTATTCGAGAGTGAGGGGAGTCGCTGGGACAGGAATCTATCCCTTCAGCATGTCCTGTTTATTGTTGTACATAGGTTCAAGTCACTAGAACGAGTGGTTCTGAGGGATCTCGTTCTTTTGAGGTGAAGTATGTCCATTAATTCAGGGTTTGACATGGCCCTATAGGTCAGTTTTGCAGATTCAGCTCTGGGACATCCTGTAAAATGTATCAGTATTAATTGATTATATTTTTAATTTTATTAGTGCTTTTATCATAAGTCAAAATACATCCAATTTTGTTTGTAATATGTCAAACTCTGGGCATCATTTATTTCAACTGAAAAAATGGGTCTAGCTGTAGCTGTTCTATGGTTTTTCATTTCTTCACATATTTTTTCCACTATTTTCTTAATAAATCCCCTATCTAGAAAGTCAGTGACTACATTCTCAAGTAAAGTGGTCAAGTTTCCATCCATCATAAGTTTTGCTACCCTAAAAAGCTGATTTCTCACCACATTGTCAAACATAGTTTGTGGGTGCATACTATTCTGATGTAAATATGCATTTCTTTTCACAGGTTTCTTATATAGTTTTATACCAAGTCTTCCATCATTATTTTTAAAAAAAGTGATATCTAAAAATAATTAATGCTTTTTTTTCTGACACTGCCTTCTTAAAGCAGAAAAGTAAACATAAAATTAATGGAAGATTTTCTTGTCTCCTTTCCAGATAAAAAAACAGGTCATTAACAAATCTAAGATAGAAACCAATCTTATCTACAAATACATTTTCCGTAGCCAACACAAATTATTCCCAGATGTATATTACAATGTTTGCATAACTATTAGCAACAGGTGTCCCCATTGCTACCCCTTTCTTTGTAAATATAGTTGCTCTTGAAATAAAAATACATTTTTATTGCTACTTAAATATATCAACTCCAAGATCGCACTTCACAGAAGAAAATGGCAAACATACCATTACATGCTTCATGACTGCATGTTGCAACCTTAGTCATGTTCCCTTTTAATGTACTATACTACAACATAACTCATCTTAGTGTAGTGAAGTGTGATCTTGGAGTTGATATATTTAAGTAGAAGGGGTGTGGGGGTGCAGCCCCCCACATGGTGGGTGCAGGGGGGGTTTGATCTCCTATCTTGTAGTTGGATTAGACTGCTATGGTTTGTCTTTTCTTTGTTTCTGTATGTATTTCTACTACAATATAGTCAGTGAGGTGTCCTGTGTGTTTTTTGATATTTTGAGATTTGGTATTATGAATTTTCAGTATTTTGAGTTTCGAGATTTTGAGTTCAGTATTTTGAGATTCGGGATTTTGAGCTTTTGAGATTTTGAAGTGAGCCCATCTATATGTATTTCACTATTTCATGTATGTATATATATTTTACTGTTTCACTATAGATAGACATAGATGTGTGTGCATGTATCTATATGTATTCACTATTTTATGTCAGTATATATATTTTACTGTTTTAATATACATGGATATAGGTGTGTGTGTGTGACAACACACCACTCTTTACTCCAGGCCAGTGATCAAGGATCCTCAGTCCTCACCATTGCCACTGGTGAGAGGCAGTCACTAAAAACAGGACAGGAATGGTTTACGCAGTATTTCAAATTCAGCTCTCCGCATCCAACACAATTTCTGCCAAGAGCACACAGGGAACACGCTCCACTGCGACTGGACTCTCTGTGTTTCATGTATGTGGCACACACACTTGAACATCTGATTTTTCACACACACACATCTGAGAAAGGCTGACAGATATTCACCAGCTGTGTCCCTTCTCTCCATATTACAGGGTAGCTTCCACCACCCAAATACTCTAAGGCTCTTGCAAGGAGTAACCAATTATACTGTCTTAAATTAATATGACATGAATGGCAGAGTGTGACAAAAGCAGTAAGGCCTTTCAGAGTGGCCACAGTGACACTGAAATAAACGTAGGTACTCTCAAGATATTAAAAGTATTCACTAAAACACCAGCCACAATGAAAAGGTAAAAACATATTTAATAATGGATACTTAAAATAGAAAACAGGAAAATACTTAATATTTAGTTACAATAAACATCACTTTTCAGTCACGGGAAATATAAAATAACACAGTTGGATAGAATCTCACATGCAGAAAAAGAAATAATACTAAACTAATCTCATGGTACATTTCCTAACTAAACTAAAGCTAAACTTTCCTAACTAAACTAAAGAGAAACTGTCCCTAGTTAACTCATTTAATATCGCAAGGCAAGACGTACTGCTGAGATGCTCACTTCCACACGGCAAGATGAGATACTCCAGACACTGAACTGTACAACTAACAACTACTGAACAACTGAACTGTGATAACTGACATAGACAAATTGCTGCTGCCAGAGTTCCATCCTTCAGCTGGTTATAGAATTATATCACATCTTGTCACCATACTCTGGCAAAGTTCACATTCAGAACTCTGTAAAGATTCTGTTGCAGCATTTTTAACATAAGTAACTTGTACAAATACATTTTTTAATATAAGCATCTGTACAAATCAGTGTGAACTGTCAAATAACACAAGACTATTTGCAAAACGTCAGCCAGCCATGCTAGCATATGCCACACATGCACTGTCCCACTTCTCTTGGTACAGCTGGCAATACCTCACAACATCACAGAGTGTATGTATCTATATGTATTTCACTATTTCATGTATGTATACATGGTTTAATGTTTCAGTATAGATGGGTATAGGTGTGTGCATGTATCTATATGTATTTCACTATGTCATGTATATATATATTTTACTATTTTAGTATAGATGGATATAGGTGTGTGCATGTACATATACTTTACTATTCAGTATAGCTGCATATAGGTGTGTGTATGTATCTATATGTATTTCACTAGTTCATGTTTGTATATATATCTTACTATTTCACTACACAAACAGCATCCACATAACATCCAGATTTTGTATGCATGCTATCATGTGCAACACACCTAATTACTTCCTTTGTCATTGTACTTCCAGGGAATACTGTAAGGTAGGACTCATGTTTACTCAAATGCAGTTATATTTCATGAATAAGTTAATATTATGTGAAATTAACATATACAGGGAATTAAAACAGAGAATTCCTTGGGGAGGTCTCTTAACTGTTGTGACACTTCAGATGTAGCAAAGCCTGGGGTTGGTTGAGGCATCCAGCAATTAAAATTGCCATTAGTTTGTGTGTAGGTTTCTCTGGAATCTTTTATGAAGAAAGTTATTCATGTAATATTGTGGATTGAGAAAAGTATAATGTAGTTTCCCATTTTCAGTGTTTGATACCTTATATATTAAAAAACACACATGCACAAATATTTCATAAATACATAATATATCTGCATATACATATATTCACATGGGTACAGTTCACTTTACTGAATTTTCATGTGGTTGACAAAGTGAATTCCAGGTCAACTTTTACAAAGTTTATTTTAACAAATGTTCATGTTGACAAATGTTTGTTTTGCTGAACAGGTAAACAGGTTTGTGTTAGTTTTGTGTGTGTGTGTGTGTGTGTGTGTGTGTGTGTGTGTGTGTGTGTGTGTGTGTGTGTGTGTGTGTGTGTGTGTCTGCGTGTGTGTGTGAATGAGTGTGTGTGTTTGCAGGTTAAGGTTAGAGTAAAGGTTAGGTAGCGAGATAGTTTTAGTGTTGTCCATGCGTGGGTCTCAGTATTAGGGATCAGAGTGTGTATGTGTGCATGTGGGCTATCCTGTGAGTCATCCCTGTTATTTTGAATGACTGCTTTCATTGTGAAGATTTTACATTGACATGAGCTTCATCACAATGTGTTGTAATGTGCAAGCCAGAGGTAGACTTCTCAGGGCTTTTCTCCTTTTCTCCACTGTGATGGAACTGTTTAGTTGGTATATATAATTTCTGGGGGTGTGGGGGACCATGCCCCTCCCGCACACATTTTGGGTGCAAGGGGGCTTGCCTTTCTGCTTTTATAGGTTTTTCAGCTCACCATTTTCAAAATTAAATTTTCAGTAAATGGTAAGCTGAAATGATCATTGACAACTAGTAGTTGGTGTGTGTGTGTGTGTGTGTGTGTGTGTGTGTGTGTGTGTGTGTGTGTGTGTGTGTGTGTGTGTGTGTGAGGATTTGCTCATTAGGATTAGAGTTAGGGTTAGGTAAGGAGATACTTTTAGTAATGTAGCTGTTTGGATATGTACAAGTAGTGTTTCTGAGCATCTTATGTAGCAATACGGTACTGGAAAAGGATTTTAGAAAGGTAATGTGCACATTTTGGGTTTGTGGCAGAGGCAGCATTATGGTCAGTGCACATGCATAAGATGGTGCAGGGGGACCACCCATACTCATGTTTGTAACCCTAATCTTAACACTGCGCATACCATTAATCCAACCTTGCATACTACAATATTAAACCCTTTTCCTCTAACAATGCCACTATTCAAAGTATGTCTGATGTTACTGTGAGTTTTTTATTCTTTTTTATTCTATCATCCAAAAACAACAGCATTTGTTCTTCATTTTCAGATCAGTGTGATTTCAGCTTATTAATTTTTCAGTTAATGGGTTTGTTGACCTGCAATGATCAATGATCAACCAAAGATCAATGATCAATGATCAATGAAAGTGGGTTGATCTTTCTGCAGGTTAACACCTGCATTCATACACATATACCCTGGAATTCACTAAAACACTCACCACTTATATTAATTGCCCAGTGTGAGTTGATCAGTTAGTATGGCAATGAGAAAATGTGATTCAGAGATAGGTACATGGTCACAATGAAAAAGTTAGCTTGGAATCTGAGCTTATATTCTGATCCTGGTGAGAGTATGAGCAGAGTGCATTGATTCCTGACTCTTTTTGGTTGGAGAGTGAGTGTATGTGCTTAACATACCTGATTGGTCTGGTTGCTATTTGAGGCATCTGCCAGAAAAATGCTACAAGCCTGCAGACCCTTGCATCATCTGGGACAAGACTGTGGATCACCAAACAGGCTGTGGCCTTCTTCTCTTCTTAGGATTGGTGCTAACATTTTGCTTCTGAGAAGCAAAGGAGTATTGTATCCCAAAAGAGTGAAGCTGTGCTGAGACTAGCATTAGTAGAAGCCAGGCAATAGCCATTCATGTGACTCCCCTGATTTCATCATTCTTGACAAGCTAATTCTTTATTTTTTCAGTAAGTAGTGCTTGATTTCTTTCTAACTTCAGAATATCTGCCTAATACTTCATCCTTAAATTTTCAGGGTCCAGGTATTAGTTTCCCCTCAAGTGTTTGGCAGTGCTCTGTACAGATTCAGACACCTTGAGTGTCATTTTTCCTGTAAAAGGAATATATAAGGAAACAGCTCCAGTACTTAGCGATAATGACCATCCCTCCTGGCATGTCTAAAGGTCAGTTCCCTGTGCTTTATCCTATTAATCTGGAAAACTTGGGCATTCTGAGGCAGTGCAGCAACTACCTCATGTACACAGACAACCCTCTCCTCTTAATTCGCAACACTCAGACTTGTGAGAGATGCACTTATCTATCCAAATTGGAAGCCAGGGAATCTCAAGCCAAGAGGAGCTGGTCAAGAGGAGAAGGTCAACACCTGCACCACACCACATGCAACACATAGCCCTCCAGAACACCCACCATCACAGCTCTCGCATAAAAACACAAACCACACACCCACCTTCATGGAGGCTCTCAATAGAAATCTACTCAAACAGCAGAGACTTCAAAGGCAGAAATGCACTTGACCACCACAACACAGCACAAACCACAAGACACATAGCTTACCTACACAGTGTGCCCCTCAACCTAAGCCCCTAAGGCAAAACAGCTTGCCCAATACACTAATCATAGGTGACTCGATAGTGAGGCACACTGATGTCCCATTCACTAGGTTGAATAAGGAGAAAGTTACAGTCAGCTGTCTATCAAGTGCCAGAATCTGACACATAGCACATGCACTCCACAACAAGTAGAAGTATGACTCTGTCACTGTCCATGTGGGTGTGAATGACTTGAGATGCACCTCCCTGGACTACATGAAAAGAGACATGGAGGAGTTCTTGGATTATGTGGCCCAGGCAGGTATGACCCTAGCCCTGAGCAATATCCTACCATTGCCAAGAATGATACCACAGTACAAGCAGAAAATGACTGACTTCAACAATTGGCTAAGTTTCTTGTGTCATTCTAAGGGGATCCAGTATCTGTCTGCTTGGGATGACATGATTGACAGACCTCGATACTTTGCCAGACATGGCCTGCATCTGTCACCCCTGGGTTTCTGGATACTGGCTAAGGCTTTTGCCACTCCTATAGTGCCTTTTTTAGGTGATGTTCCAAAAACCAAATTACCACCATAACAGCTATAAATAAATGCAGTTCTGACGGTCATGCTGCTCAATGCTAGAAGTCTAAATCTCAAGATGCACTTGCTCGAAGCACTCCTCAAAATGTAGAACATAGACGTTTGTGCTGTAGTGGATACATGGTTTAAAGCAGCAGAAAGCACTCATGTGCTACCAGGGTACTCATTCCACACCTTTCGGCTTCAGAACATGGACCGAAGCTCCAAAGGGGGTAGTGTCTCCATGTTCATAAAGGATATGCACACCTCCAGACTAGTAGCCCAGCATAACGCATCTGAGATACTTCAGGTACAACTAACACTGGGTAATATGGCTATTCAGGTCTGCTATAGGTCCCCAGCCATGTCCCAAGACTCTCCATGTTCCTAAGCACCCTGGAAAATATTAGGGCCCAACCCAACACTCTCATACTAGGTGACTTCAACTATCCCTCCATCAAATGGGAAAACTACTCATGCACCAATACACTAGCCCAGCACTTCCTGGAATTCATTAATTTCAATGCCCTGGACCAGATCATCTTACCCCCACAAGAGGAAGCAACATCCTTGACCTGGTTATTACAAACATAGATAAACATTGCTCTACACTAATAGTCATTTCCTTCCTGGTTAGATCTGACTACAAACTAATCACCATGGAAATCCACTTCTCATCCACACACCCTGCAAAGGTAACCACCATGAAAAACTTCTCCAAAGCTGACTTTGGGCTCCTAAAAACAGAGGTGGCTAACTTCACGGTACCCATGTCAATGGAAAATAGATGCATGACTGCTGAATCATACGCCAATGCACTGTACGAACACGTACATAAATGCATGGAACTAGCCATACCCAACAGAACCAAGATGCTCTCCTCCAAAAAAAGGAAGCCATTCTGGTGTTCCCCTGCCATTAATACATTCTACAACAGAAGGAAGAAACTGTTGCAGAAAAAGGTGAAGTCCCAGGACTGGAAAAACTCCCTTATTAGCCTCAACAAAAAGTTAAGATCCTTCATCAAAACCTCTAAAGCCAGCTATGAAGGCAGAATTGCAGCAGACACTAAAAACAACCACAAAGCCTTCTATGGCTATATCAAGAATCTCCACAGCAATACCCAGGTTTGCTCTGAGTTACTGCACAATGGTACCTCCTTTACTGAGCCAACAGATATTGCCAACATACTGGCCGACAGATTCAGTGCCAACTTTACCCCTCTCTCCCCCTTAAAGGACCAATCACAATACCGGAGGAATGGCAGCCACTCAGCATTACTGCAGCACAGGTTAAAGCTGCATTGTCCAAGGCCAAGAAAGCAGCTTCCATGGGACCTGACAATATCCCTAGATGTGTTCTACATGAACTACAAAGTGAACTGGCGCCACATCTGTGTGCCCTGCTCAATCACAGCCTCACCTCAGGCTGAATAGCACATGCTACAGTCATCCCTCTCCATAAAGGGGGAGTGACTACAGACCCTGGGAATTATCGCCTCATTACCTTGACGTGTCTAATATGTAAGGCTATGGAGCATATCATCATGGACCTAATTAACAAGGATATGGGGAATCTCCAAACTCTAGATCCCATGCAATTTGGTTTTGTGAAAGGTAGATAATGCCTGCTCAACCTGGTTGACTTCTTTGAGTCAGTCACCAGAGCTGTGGATGAGGGCAAGGCAGTTCATACAGCCTGCCTCAATATGGCCAAGCCCTTTGATACCATTCCCTACTCAAGAATTATTGATAAACTCACCAAACTAGGCATCAACCCCTATATCACTAGGTGGGTTGCAAACTGGCTCACAGATAGAACCCACAGTGTGAAAGTAGCTGACTCCAAGTCAAGCTGGTAATCAGTCACGAGTGGAGTCCCACAGGGATCGGTCCTGTGTCCTTTCCTGTTTGGCATCTACTTCTCAGAAGTCCATGCCAACACGGAGGGACTCTAGCTGACCAGGTTCGCAGACAACTGCAAGTTGGGAGCCATTATTAACTCCCCAAATGATGTAGACATCCTACAGAAAGGCCTCACTGAGACCAATGACTGGTGTCGAAACCATGGCCTTAATGCCAAAAAATGTCATCATCCTCTTTGGGAAAAACTCAATTCCCACTAATTACCACATCAATGGCAGCCCACTGAACATTGAAGGTGTTATAAGAGATCTGGGGACACAGGTTGACAGCAACCTCTCCTTCGACCACCACATTGCCACTGTGGTCAGAAAGTCCTTCTGTGTGGCACATCTCATTACCATCCAGGAAGAAAGAGGTCATCATCTCTCTCTACTCTTCCCTCATTAAGCCAATCATCGAGTATAATGCCCCATTTGGCATGTACCTCACTAGACACATGCAACAGCAGTAAAGGCCACAAAAGTACCTCATGAAGAGGATCCTAAGCCTTAAACACATGTCCTACATCGACAGACTCAAAAAACTCCTATTTGTTGTCTCATATCGTCTACTAAGAGGCGATCTCTGATTGACTTACAAAGCCATGTCTGACCCAGCTCTGTTAGAAATGCTAAATCAAAAGAAATCCCAGTCCCTCCGCACCACACGCTCGAGAGACCTCAACCTCATTACCACAATCAACAGAACATTCTGGAGGGACAGGTTCATAACCCAGAGACTGCTCATATTCTGGAATAGACTCCCCATACATGTTAAGCAGAGCACCTTACTGGCCCTCTTTAAGAGAAATCTTGATGAGTGGATGGGAAATAGAAAGTTCACCCCAGGGATCACTCCAGTGGCTCTACTTGATAGAGGCACTGGGAACTAACGTCGGGCGCCACAATGCCAGGGCACTTCTATGGGCTAGGTTGCAAAGGCCTCAGGGCCATTAGCCTAGTACACACCTATGAACCTATTAACTTATTACCATGTTTCTGAAATTAATATTAGTGCTGTCAGACCTGACTGTGTGTGGCCAATGCATCTTGTTAGCAAAGGCAACCTCTAGATTTGCGCACACACATACGTCTGCACACACACACACACACACACACGCACGCACGCACGCATGCACGCACGCACACACACACACACACACACACACACACACACACACACACACACACACACACACACACACATGCACAAGCATCATATAAACTGCCATAATTGCATGCACAATCCAACATATGCATGTACACATCCAGACTGTCAATTCCCTTCCAAACTGTCATAG
This sequence comes from Protopterus annectens, assembly GCF_019279795.1. Lineage (NCBI taxonomy): Eukaryota > Metazoa > Chordata > Ceratodontiformes > Protopteridae > Protopterus > Protopterus annectens. Next base: position 780,548,468 of record NC_056744.1, read on the forward strand.
TGTGACTAACCAGGTAGACAAACACACACACACACACACACACACACACACACACACACACACACACACACACACACACACACACACACACATCCACATACATCTACACACAAAAGCACCTCCCCATCCTTACACCATCCTTGAAATTACCTGTAGTATGAGTACACCCATAGGAAAGAATTGGTTGCTACCATATTTTTACAGAAGTCACTTTTTTCTCCTAGAATAAAATTTTACTTAGCTGTGCCATAGGATCATAGGAGGTTACTAGGCTATTGGTCCTGAGGCCCTTATAAGCCTAGCCAAGAGTTTAGCCCATGTTTAGACAAGTCAGCACCCAATGCCACTGTCCAGCAGGGACATGGGTGGAATCCCAGGGGTATATTTTCTGTTTCCCATTCAGTTATCCAGGTTGCGCTTAAAAAGGGGTACTCTGCGTGACATGGAGAGGGAGTGTATTCCATAGATGGGGGAGTCTCTGGGACACAAATCTTTCTCTGAATTACTTGGCTAAGCAAATCAGGAGTGACATACATTTCTGGAGGAAGCACATGGCTAATTAGCATTAGCTACTCTGCTGGAATGCCACATTAGCATTCATCTTCACCTGTGAGATTGCCCTCTGCACTGAACCCTTCCCATGGGGAAAACCTTAGATGTAGAGTGGTCTTTGAATTGGAAAGATTTAGCATAATGAACAAACCTTCCAGGATAAGGCTTCCCCATCAAGTTAAGCATTTCTGAATCCCAGGGATACACATGCACACAAATATATAAATATATACACACACACACACACACACACACACACACACACACACACACACACACACACACACACACACACACACACACACACACACACACACACACACACACACACACGCACGCACACACACGCACACACACACACACACACACACACACACACACACACACACACACACAGTCAGAAAATGAATTCTACACATGATCATTAGTTAAAAAGTGACAAATTGTAGAAGAAAGAGAGGACTCACAAAATGATCTGTGAGGTCTTAAGGCATTATGGTACCTCAGCTCATCACTACTCATTATGCACATTATACATAGAGTTTGCTACTTTTCTTTCATATACACCATCTTTACTGTTTATCTATATCCCAAGCAAGTTCTTGTGGGACAACTCTATCACATGTTTACAAAAGAGATGCAAAGGTTCACCTTCATAGTTGCACTATAGGACAATAAATCTTAGGATACAACAGTTGCATTTTAGTGCAATAAATCTAGTTGATCACAGTGGTCTCAGAGGAGACCCTTGGTGAAATCAGAATGAGCAGCTGAATCATGTGACACTGTATGTGAGGTATGCAGCCAAGAGCAGTCAGGTAATGAAAGGCATTACTGAGCATTGGAGTCTAGCTAGGGTGGCAATGCTTGATCTCTTGTCTCTGTGTTGATGATATTGCAAATTGTCAAATGTGGGATGTTCTGATAATTGCATCTGTAAAGACAGACGAGCTTGTTACTCGAAGTACAAAGACAGTATCCAAAATGCTGAGTAGAAGTAAAAGACAGAAAATATAAGGACATCTTTGATCACAACTTTTCAGCATGCAGGAGACGAAACTGAAAAATTGGAAAGAGAGAGAAATCTGATGTGACTCATAACTGGCACGGTGGAATTATGATAGACGATCTGATGCAGAATAAAAGAGGACTGGCAGAAGGAGTGTGAGTAGAAACTATCAAGAGAAGAAGCATTGTGAAGTTTGTGTTCATGCTAGTACGTGGAGTCTGTTGTTATGCTATATGGAGAAGAAGGTATTGTGGAGTCTGTGGTCATGCTATATGGTGAAGAAGGCATTGTGGAGTCTGTGGTCATGCTATATGGAGAAGAAGGCATTGTGGAGTCTGTGGTCATGCTATATGGAGAAGAAGGCATTGAGGAGTCTGTGGTCATGCTATATGGAGAAGAAGGCATTGTGGAGTCTCTGGTCATGCTATATGGAGAAGAAGGCATTGCAGAGTCTCTGGTCATGCTATACAGAGAAGAAGGTGTTGTGGAGTCTGTGGTCATGCTATATGGAAAAGAAGGCATTGTGGAGTCTGTGGTCATGCTTTATGGAGAAGAAGGCATGGTGGAGTCTGTGGCCATGCTATATGGAGAAGAAGGCATTGTAGAGTCTCTGGTCATGCTGTATGGAGAAGAAGGCATTGTGGAGTCTGTGGTCATGTTATATCTCAGAAAAGTGTGCCAGATGGGAGGAATTGTGTCTTCAGGCAGTTCTAATTTATGTCATATTGTTTGCTCCAATAAAGGCCCATAAGAGTAGGAAATGTAGGAGCAGTGATTCTAGGGAGGAGATTGGTGGATACTATTGGGAAAAGCAGAGGACCATGGCAAGGGATGGTTGGATTTAGCCTGCTAAGAAGAGAAATGATTTAGCCTGCCAAGAAGAGAAATGACGTGATGTAACAGAAGTGTAGCCTTCTATTATCAAACTATATATGTATGTGTCTACTGATCAGTCCACTGTGAAAAACATTATTCTTCCAATGAACCCAATGAAAGACACTATATCATTTCATTCTTTCTGTATCTAAGCAGTTTATCAATGATTTAGCAACCCATACTTCACCTGCTTTTTCCTGGGTTCTTTTTCATCATTTCACAGATATCTTAATTATATTGCAAGGGTGTACTGAACTGCTATTGAGTTTATAAATGAAGACAACACAACACAATTCACATTGCTACAGCCACCAGTAAATTTTTCCTTTTCAATCAGTCAATTATTCTCATTAGAATCTTTCACATTTTTATGCAGACTATCATACTCATTTATGCAGACTTAGGCAACATATCTAGACCCCGCTTTTTTTGAAGTGCAGGCCCTGGCTCCCTAATCAAGTAAACTTCTTTGGAAAGGGCAGAGGCTGGTAACAGTGACCTGGCCAAGGCTTTTGACACTATTCCCATGCTGATATTATTGAAAAGTTGGACAAACAATATAAACCCCTAGATTGTCTGTTAGATTGCAAACTGGGTGTGCAACAGATCCCAAATACTGAGAGCTGCTGGCATCCATAACATAAAATTGTAACTAGTGTGCAACCACAGGGATCAATGTTAGGCATTCTCATGTTTGGTATTTATTCTGCAAACATCCAAGCCAAAATTTGCTGATGACTGCAAGATGAGCACTGTTATCCACTCATCCACTGATACTAAACTGCTCGAAAGTGGGATGAAATATGTATATACCTCATGTACTGAAAATAACCTCAAGTTAAATGCAAAAGAAGGATAGTAATGTTTGGCAAAAAAGCTGTCCCCACCTCATATGTTATGAGTAGTCCTCCTCTTCAAATAGATATGGTCATAAAAGACCTAGGTAGTTATGTGGCAACTCTCTGTATCTCTCTTTCTCTCCCTCTCTCATTTGATCATCATGCCTCCACCATAGTCAGAAATACTTCTATCTGACCTAGTTAAATTTCAAGGGAATACCTTTCATTTTTCAGTATACTGTTCCATTATAAGACCCATTATTAAATACAGTGCCCACTTTGTCATTTACAAATCCAAACATACTACTAAACTGGAAAGGCCTCAACAAATATTACCCCCCCCCCCAAAAAAAAAAAATAAATAAGGCCTTAATTTCTTCAAATATCTGATCTTATTGCCCCTGTGATCATTTATCTATTACTGTTCTGATGTTCTTATGAAAATACAATATAACTTAAAAATATTCAAACACAGTGAAGGCAAAGGACAATCTGTCTTCCTGTAATTATTCCTGTATTCTCATTCTACAAATACAGTGATCAATTACCATATCTGTCAAGTGCTATGATTTAGGCATGGTGCTGTTTATGACCCTCAGAATAAGTCTTGTTCTTCCTATGGGGACGTACCTTATTAAGTAAATAAACTAAACTTTTACAAACATTCTGTATTAATAACTATATAGGGTCAAGAATGTGAAGACCTTTTATTGTGAAAAATGCTCCTCTTTCTGTCTACTATGATTTTCTAAGAGCAGTGCTATGACTTCTAATTCTCAAAGGTTGAGAAGAGTAATTATTAATGAAAATCAGTAATACTTTGCATGCATAGAAGGACAAAGTGACATACACAAATCAAACACAAATGCACTCACTAAATGAACTTTGTTTCGCTTTAGCTTAAATAACATCATCAGCTTTACAGAAATGTCACTGTGGTACAACACTAAAACAGGAAGGAGGATTCTGGTTGTTGCTATAGAAATTAGTGTCTTCTGGTTTCCTGTTCTGACTAGAAACGGCTGTGGCTTAAAAGTTAAAATAGTACCTTTGGCCTTTGCTTTTAGTCAACAAATGATGAAAGCTTTAAGATGAGTGTTTATTTTGAAATTGTGTGTTCTGAAATACTATTTTTATTTACTGTATTCATGATTAAATTTGCATCTTACTTTCAGGTTTTCTTAGAGGAAAAGTACATCTCAGTAAATAGCAAAGAATTTTAACTGCAAAATCTTGTTTATATTATACCAAGCTGTTATGTGCTTTACACGTGATGTCTATTATTTCAATGATTATGCTGCTTATTATATAAATATAAGCAACAGAAATCTGCATTTGTGCACCTGGCATTCCAATGTATTCCCAAGGTAATTTATCCTACTAGTACTTTCATGAGTAGTTTGCTTTGGTGATGCGCACACAAATAAGGACCATATTTTGGTGAGGTGCTCACAAAGAAGGACCATTTATTATAGGTGGCACATGTGTCACCTGGCCTAAACAAGCTACACTTGCCATTTATTATAGATGGCACTCGTGTCACCTGGCCTAAACAAACTACACTTGCCATTTATTACAGATGGCACTCATGTCACCTGGCCTTAACAAGCTAAACTTGCCATTTATTACAGATGGCACTCGCGTCAGTGGCCTAAACAAACTACATTTGCCATTTATTATTACTCGTGTCACCTGGCCTAAACAAACTACACTTACCATCTATTACAGATGGCACTCATGTCACTTGGCCTAAACAAACTACACTTGCCATAATTCTTCATGTAAGCTCTGTACTTAAGCTAATCTTCAAAAAACAATGATGGTTAAATAAAAATACATAAATAAATAAATAAATAATAAAATAAACTGTCTTAGGGTTCCACTTCTGTTATATTAGATATCGACTTGTTTCAGAAAATATATATGGGGATCTTGGTTCCAACTAATGCTGAAGCCGTCTGTATGAAAGCAGCATTAACTTGGGCTGCTGGGGTTTATAGATATTTAACACATTGCTCAGTCCAAATAAGCATGTGTAGCAGCAACTGTAAGACACAGATAGAGCAGCTGTGCAAGGGGCAAAATGGTGCAGTATACAATGCTTACTAATGAGTACATAATGACATGGAAATGAGGAACTCCATGCAAATGAGACACTTGTATGCAAATAATAACACCCCAAATGGCAGATTGATGCCGAACTGCATAAATTGTGCATGCTGTGCTGAGGTACATATCCATTTTCTACAACAAAAATGATGGTGTATATCACAGGAACAGTACTACAGTTAGTACTAGCAGTAGCTTACCAATATGTTATCATTTGCCTCCAGAGCGACTGCCTGCACTTGTGCACCTTGGGACCATCTACCTGAATGGGCGAGCTACAGACAGCACCTAGCATACTAGCAGTTCACAAACCAGCAGATTCAGGGACCTCAACAGACCTTGTTAGGCTGTGCTGCCCAAAGGAGTAATTGAGGGTGATGTGTGGTATGCCCATTCATTTGGGTACTAAGGTATGTGTAGCTTTAACTATACTGGCTTTTGAGATCCACCAGGGACATATTGAGGATATTGCAGACATTGGTCTAACAAATCCTGAACCACTTCCTCAGCATTTTGCTACAGAATATGGAATAGCTGCTGAGGAGACACCAAGCACCATGCAGGGATTTTTATCAGCACTATGCAGGCATTTTATGACATTGTTCATTTTTCTGAGGCAAAGGAATCACAGTTTATGCACACACAGTGCCATCAAGACCCCCTGCAGAGGGTCTGTAATGTAGCAACAGGTAGGCTTTTACTCCCTTATCTGCCAGGTGGTCTGTTATGCCTAGGACATTATTTGTAAGGCGGCTATACACAATCTGTGGAATTCCCATGATTCACATTTTTTGCATACATCTGACCTGTAACCAAAGTTCCTTTGAGAGGGTTTCCCTTGGGTCATTTGGTTAGAAGGTATGCACAAAAGCTAGACAGACATGTCTACACACATAGGTACTATACAAGTACAGAACAGGCTACATACAATATTTTGTTTTTTGTGCGTTGCAGCAGATGTTGGATATTCCTTAAAGTTCTTTTTGATGACCTTGTTATGCAACACCCAGATCATGCTGGAAATGGCCTATAATGAAACACATGTATAAACAGAAAGTATAGTGTATGGGGTGGTTGGTTTACATAAGAGATGCTTTCTTTGCCTTTATATGTCAGGAAAGGCACTGTGTAACTGTCCAAATATCCTGAGCAAAATTTTTGTTGTACATGCCTTATTCACAATATAGCATTGCACATACAGTTGGAGTAGTGAGTAAACATTTTTGTAGGGCCTTCCATATCAGTTATAAAGACAGCAGAAGGGCAGGGTGGAGAGTCAGGGGAGGAATGTGCAGTAGTAGCAGCAGCAACAGTACCAGGATGAAACAGTGGTGGGTACAATACTCTGCAGCACTAAAGAGACACTGTGTGTCTGTGTGTGCGTGTGTGGTCTACAGCTATGGGTCATAACAAAGATAACCGAAAACAAAAAAATACATGCATTATCATAACCAGATTGTGCAGGACATTAATTGGACTAACCATGATATTCATCTGGCATAACTATACCAACACAGATTAGGAAGTGGGCAAGACACATGCATATACATATATACAAATATTTCAAACACGGGCAATAATGGCCTTCTAGCCTGAAAATATACCAAAACATTTGTTCCCATAATAAGAGTCCAGGCTGTTCTTAAAAAATATACACTAGTGCTTGCTTTAATTTAATTTGGTAGCCTGTTCCATGCATCAGCTACTCTGTCAGAGAACAAATTAGTGCACTTCTCGTTCCTCTAGAATCTTCTACAGAGGTTGTCTGATGATTCTCTAGTATTTTTGATTACCTCAAACATTCCCAGAGGTAGTTGTCTCTAAATGCCCTATATACTTGAATAAGATCTCCTCTTAGATATCTCTAAGAGACACTGTACAAGTTCAGATATTTTAGTCTTTCATAATAACTTACATTTTCACATTCATGGATGCCCTTGGTATATTTCCACTGTACTCTTTCCAGTTTACTCATGCTTGTTTTCTTATAGGGTTTCCATATATTATTCCATATTCAAGTTTCAGTCTAATGTAACTAACAAACAATGACTTCATCACTTTTGATTTCCTAGACTTTATAAATCATTTTATACAGCTTATAGTGCTATAACTATCATTAACCAATTGGTTGATATGATTAGAAAAACTCATAGCTGAATCTACCCATATACCCAGGTCCTTAAATGATTCTACAGTTTCAATCACATAAAGTTCATCACTTGCATAGGTTGGAGACAGGGACACGGTGACAGGTGATGGCAGCAGTATGAGATGAGGTAGAGTCATGACAGGTGAGCACAATATCCATGTCCTGTGGGAGGCTTTGAAGAGTCACAGACCACATCCTCCAGTGATGGCGTCAAGCTGCCTCAGTGTCACCTTTAACAGAGTCCACTGTATTGTCTTGCAGTGTTGGGACTTTATGCAGTCTGTGATAGGGAAGAGGCAGAACTATCAGACTATGAATTTTTCACTATAATGGGTATACTGTATCAATTAGTGCTATGCACAGGCTCCCCCCCATTTCTGTGCTGTAGAGATGGCCACAGCCTCCTCCTTTTTATGCACCTGTTTATCAGATGCAGTTAATGCTATGCACAGCTTCCCCACTCCAATTAAATATTGTAACTGTGATGCCCCTGCACTGACCCAGTAATCAAGATGCCTCAGTTCACACCACCAGGCTAGTTGGCCAACACAATGTGTCTGAAATTCTCCAAGTGCAACTAACACTAGGTAAGACTGCAATCCATATTGTAGCTTGCTACAGATCCCCCACCATACCCCAAGATTCTCACTACACCTTTCTAAACATACTGGAAAATATTAAGATAGAACCAAACACCCTAATACTGGGTGATTTTAACTACCCTGCCATTAACTGGGAAAACTACTCATGTCCCAACAATATCCCAGACCTGGTTATTACCAACATGGGAAATTGATGCTCCACACCTATGCTCACCCCCTCGTTAGTCAGGTCTGACCATAAGCTAATCACCCTTAACATCCACATCCCACCCCCACCCCCCAGTAAAGAAACCACCATAAAAAACTTCTCCAAAGCCAACTTCATGCTACTCAAGTCAGAAGTGACAAACTTCATAACACCCATGCAGACAGGAACTGAAAGTTCAACTGCTGAATCCTACACTAAGGCACTGTATGAGCACATCCACTCATGCATGAATCCTGCCATCCCAAATAGAACCAAAATGCTCTCATCCAAAAAAAGGAAGCCAATCTGGTGGTCCCCTGCCATAAACAAACTTTACAACAAAAGGAAGAAACTTTTGCAGAAAAGAGGAAAATCCCAGGATGCAAAAAACTCCCTTACTAGCCTCAGTAAGAAACTGAGATGCCTCATAAAATCCTCCAAAGCTAGTTACGAAAATAAAATTGCCAAAGATTCCAAAGACAACCACAAAGCATTCTATAACTATGTCAAGAATCTAAATGAAAGATGTGTGCAAGTCTGAAGTAGACCAAAACCAAAAAACAGGACTTGCACGAGTGCCCAAATGAAGGTCAAAAACCAAACTCCTTAGATAAGCACAAGCACTTTAATTCCTTAACGTTGCAACACAAAAGAATACGTTTTCGACATAGAATCCAAGTCTTCATCAGAGATGAACAAATCACAGTAGACCTTACATCAATTTATACCATTCAACCTCCAACTCCAATACGATTCAAGTACTGCTTGCCTGAGTTGCCTTCTACTGTCGTGTTAGTTTAAATTGAATCGGTTATAGTTGCCTAAACTCCGGTGGTTGCAGCTCTAATGATGAAATCATGTCACCAATATCGGTGAAGCCGACGTGATTTCATCATTAGAGCTGCAACCACTGGAGTTTAGGCAACTATAACCGATTCAATTTAAACTAACACGACAGTAGAAGGCAACTCAGGCAAGCATTACTTGAATTGTATTGGAGTTGGAGGTTGAATGGTATAAATTGATGTAAGGTATACTGTGATTTGTTCATCTCTGATGAAGACTTGGATTCTATGTCGAAAACGTATTCTTTTGTGTTGCAGCGTTAAGGAATTAAAGTGCTTGTGCTTATCTAAGGAGTTTGGTTTTTGACCTTCATTTGGGCACTCGTGCAAGTCCTGTTTTTTGGTTCAAGAATCTAAATGGCAATGCTCAGATCTGCTCTGAGCTAAAACAGAATGGCATTAAATATACTGATCCAAAGGATATTGCCAATATCCTGGCAGATCGATTCAGTGCCAACTTCATCCCCCTCTCACCCCCTAAATGGCCCATCTCAATACCGGAAGATTGCCAAATTCCAGTAATAACGGCCACACAGGTACAAAACGCACTCTCTAAAGCCAAGAATACAGCATCCATGGGACCAGATGGCATCCCGGGCTGTGTACTACATGAACTACAATATGAACTGGCACCTCACCTAAGTGTCATGTTTAATCATAGCCTCACCTCAGGTTTCGTGCCCACTGAGTGGCGCAGAGCTACAGTTATCCCAATCCACAAGGGGGGATCCACCTTGGATCCCGGAAACTACCATCCCATCAGTCTGACAAGCCTTATCTGCAAGGCCATGGAGCGTATTATCATGGAACTTATAAACAAAGACATTGGCAACCTTCAAACACTGGACCCCACCCAGTTTGGGTTTGTGAAGGGCCGATCTTGTCTCCTGAACCTGATTGACTTCTTTGAATCAGTCTTCAGAGCCATGGACAAGGGTAAGGTGGTCCACACAGTCTATCTAGACCTTGCCAAGGCCTTTGACACCACCCCCCACTCTGGAATCATAGATAAACTTACTAAGTTGGGCATTAATCCCTATGTCACCCAATGGGTTGCTAAATGGCTTACTGATAGAACCCACACTGTAAAAGTAGCCAACTCCAAATCCAGCTCCAGACAAGTGACAAGTGGAGTACCTCAGGATTCAGTCCTGGGGCCGCTCTTGTTTGGCATCTACTTCTCTGAAGTACAGGTCAACACTAAGGGACTCTGGCTAACAAAGTTTGCAGATGACTGCAAACTGGGAGCCATTATTGAATCCCCAAATGATGTGGATACTCTACAAAAGGGCCTTACAGAAACAGATGCTTGGTGCCAGAGCCATGGGCTCAAGCTCAATGCCAAGAAATGTATTGTTATCCCTTTGGGAAAAACATGTATCCATGAATTACCATATAGGTGGCAGTACACTAAACACAGAAAGTGTGATAAGAGACTTAGGGACACAGGTGGACAGTGGTCTCACCTTCGATAACCACATCGCCACAACAGTCAGGAAATCCTTCTATGTGGCACACCTCATCACGAAGGGCTTTTCATCCAGAAAAAAGGAGGTCATTGTCCCACTGTACTCATCCCTCATTAGACACATTATAGAATACAACGCCCCATTTGGTATGTACCTCTCAAGACATCTGCAACAACTGGAAAGGCCTCAGAAATACCTCACTAAAAGAATCACAGGCCTAAAGCAGATGCCCTACGCTGACCGCCTTAAAAAACTCCAGCTATACTCTGTCGCATATCGTCTACTCAGAGGCGATCTCTGCCTAACATACAAGGCCATGTCAAACCCAGAGCTGTTGGACATGCTACACTTAAAGAAATCCCAATCCCTCAGAGCTACACGCTCCAGGGATCTAAACCTTGTCATCACAATAAACAAAACATGCTGGAGGGATAGGTTCCTGACCCAGAGACTCCCCAGACTCTGGAATAGATTGCCCATACATGTCAAGCAGAGTGCCTCTTTGGACCTCTTCAAGAGGAACCTTGACGATTGGATGGGAGAAAGGAAATTCACCCCAGGGATCATGTCAGCCGCCCTGCTAGACAGGGGTCCAGGAAAGTAAATAATGTGGGAAGAAATTGCCAGGGAATTGTTATGGCTAGGCTTGTATAGGCCCTAGGGCTGATAGCCTAGTACCAACCTATGAACCTATGAACCTATGAACTAGCACCAGTGAGGGATGTGCACATTGGGAGGATGGCAAGTGCACACACAGTAAAGTACAATTTCCCTTAAGAGCACACAGAGATCACAGTCAGTGTGGGGCTGGTTTCTCCCTCTTTCTCCAGATCCCCAGTAAGACTCCCCAGTGGCACAGCTATAGACGTGAGTCTTAACCAGGGTTCCAAGCCAAGTCCTCCCAGCGCTCTCTCTGCCCAACCAGTGCTTTGTGTCCCTGCCCAAGTAGCTGACACATATACACACTTTGAGATTTGATTTATACACAAACACACATCTGGGAAAGGCTGGCACAGGCTTACTAGCTTATGCCCCCTTCTGCCCAAACCATAAGGTAGTTATCACTGCCACTAGAACCCCTTATCAGCTAAGGCCCTTCCCAAAGGGTGACCAATCCTACTGTGTGATGTTACTATTATCCAAATGGTAAGTGTGACCAAGATTTGCAAGGCTATTTAAGAGTGGCCTGTACAGTGTGACCAAATATATATGCAAGTACTGTAAGAGCTTAAATATCGCTAAACAAACCAGCCACGATTAAAAGGTTTAAATATATTTCATAATAAATAATAAAAGAACAAGACAATACTCAATAACTCAGTACAGTGACTACAGAGTTCAGAATCAAAGGAAATATTTTAAAACAACATTGCAGGACAGTCTCAAATAAATACAGAAAACACCTTTACTAATCTTACTATATTCCTAGCTATATCTAAAAGAAATCACTGTAATCGAGTTACTTACCATTAGCAAGACAAGTGCTGATGAGAGGATGTGTACAGGTCCAAAGACAAATACAAAATGCACAATCTCTGAGAGAGTGCCCAAATTAATATCAATACATTACTGCTGGGTCAGCTGGGTGACATCACTATTTGTCATCTGCCTCCAGTTTCCAGGCTAAACAGATACCAACAGAATTTAACATTTCTCTGTGAAAAGTCTTATCTCTCAGAAGTTTGCCTAGAACTGGAAGTCGTAAAACAGTTAAACACTTTTACATTTTAAACCTAGTAATTATTTCTGTTTCAGGACAATAGAAAACCCTCTAGCTCGAGACATCCTGTCTCTTTGCATTAACTAACGCACAGTTGTAAACAATTTCAACTTATTTTCTTGCAGGTTTGCAAGTTAACTCTATATGTTAGAACTATACTATCAAAACATACATTTGCACAGGTATATACATTTATGTTCTTTTTCAGTAGGGTATACTGTAGTTTTCTAGAAGCTCAGTACATAACATACAGTTCAACACACTTCTGCACCAGTAGTTTAATATGCACAAAACATATAGTTCTCTTATATTTGGAAGACAAGCATATAAATCATATTAATATTCACAAATGACATATGATTATTTACAAAATTCCAGATAACTGGGTTGGCAGCCTCATAGTAACTATACTTCAATATGTGACTCAAGAATCCCAGCCCTGTCCACCCCACAGAATATTAATGCTACATGGCTGTTCCTCCAAGAACAGCCACATGCAAATATGCATTACCCTATCAATGTCCAGGTTCCCAGTTACTTGTACATCATCACATCTGCCACAGGTTGATTGAAATCCACAACGACATTTGTTGTTCTTGCTAAGGTACTTTACTTGTCAGGATTCCTTCCTTAAAGTTATGAAGCTATAAGCCTACAGAACCTTTACTGAAATTACTATATTCTACAGTTGTATGGTTATGAGCGGTGTGGTGTAAAATGACACTGTTTATATCATGCTAACAAAAAAGAATTAACATGGCAGTTATGCTGCTGAAGCTACTTAGTGCCACTATTTTTGAATCACTGCCATACGGCATTGTGCTACCCAGACATGATGGTGATAGCCATGCATGGCACAGTGACCGTGAATCATGTGACTAGCATGCTCATCCATATAGCATGTATATGACCACATTACCACAATATGGCACTATACCTATTCTTAGCTCCATGGTGCAATGCTAGGAACATACAATAGTGCCAGAGTGAGTGCCATATGATCTACAAATATGCATCCTTGCACATTGGGCAACCATTTTGCTCTTCGAGCAAAAGAACAAAAATATATACATGAGTGTTACATTCTATAAAAATATAATTACATTTTAAACTCTCCAAAGATATAGAAAGATGAAAGAAAGAAAATCAAAATACATAGAAAAGAGAAAGGAAAATAAAGTGAAAATCTGAAGGACCATGGTTTACATTTCATAAAACATTGAAAGTAAATACCTAAGAGCAAATACATATTACTAAAGTGCAAATGCATATCACTAAGACTGAATCAGTTATAAAACCTTGTCAACTATTAATGAATATTAATATATTAAAGTTATCATTCAATTTTAGTAATATGTTTCTGCACTTTGGTATTTACCATCAATGTTTTATGAAATATAAACCATGGTCCTTGAGATTTTTCACTCTTTTTTTCTTTCTCTTTTGTATTTATTTTGATTTTGATTTTCTTTCTTCTTTCTATGTAGTTGGTGAGTCCAAAATGTAATTATATTTTTATGCAATATAACGCACACACACACACACACACACACACATATATATATATATATATATATATATATATATATATATATATATGGGTCTACTTCAAAAGATCAAAGACCAGTATCATCGACTTTCATAAGATCAAGACCAAAGCATGAAACTCCAGATAACCGAACACTTAAAAGCATGAAAAATGGAATATCGAACTCTACAAGTGAGCAGAAGTCCGATCATCACTTAAAGGTACAGTTCTACAATTGAAGACTGCTGACAACAAATAGCTATCAATGGTTTGAATTGTAGATTGTGGTACAGTGAAGATCAGGAAATTTGCCCTTTTCTTACTGTAGTGCAATCTCTGAGTTGATATATATATAATTTAAGGGGGTGTGGGGGGTGTAGCCCCCCACATGGGTTGCTTGCCCCCTGTAAAACCAGTGATAGGTTTATATATATATATATATATATATATATATATATATATATATATATATATATATATGTACATTTTTTATGTATACATTCATATATATTTAGACATTTATAATTTTATGTTGGTTCCCATTGTTTATGTTGTTCTGCACTATCTGTTTATAGTTGATTTGTGGTATTAGGTCATGTGATGAAGTTTTTAATTATATAAACCCTAAGGGTAATTAGGTTAATTATTTTTCTGATGAAGTCCTGCTTATAAGGGGGGACAAAAGCATATGAAGACTCTTTTTATTGTGCTTAACGTTTATAGATGTTTATTTCTTTTGTGAATTAAAGAGTATGATTAAATGAGATTGGTTTTGGTTGCTCCTTTTTGTGCTTGTGAGCAACAATGCTTCTTGGGTTTCCAACACAGTGATTACCTACTTAGATGTTTTGAAGAAAACACAGGGCTAACTGCAAACTGACCACTTGAGATATGTCATGTTATGACATGTGATTATGCAGTCAGACTTTAGACACAGGCTGGAGCAAGTTATTTTTTTTCTTTTGCTTTATTAGGAACTAATTTTAAAATCAAAGCATCACTGATTAACTGGATTTTAATGTCTATTAATGAGAAAAGAAATTAAGCAGGGCTTATTCAATTTTATGTGCAGTTATTGGGGTTACAGATCTCTGAGACCAAGTCAATACTTTTTTAGGTCAGGGTCTAAACTTAATAGTAGGCCTTATATTTAGGAAAAGGCAAACTGCTTTTCAACAATGGGTACTGGTCCCCAAACTGGCCTGTACACAATAGCTGTCTTTTGTCAACTGAAGAGGCAAAATTGAGAAATAAAATGAGACTGTATTAAAACATTGATAGAATTTAAAATAACACACATAGAAGAATGCATTGCAAGAATGGGAGATAAGAAAGCCAGTGAGATAAAATATGACACAGTTAAAATTTAGGACTTGTGTACTTAGCATGGTTATAAGCATGAGGTGAAGCATTGTCCTGATTTTAATCAGCTTCCCAGAATCTGTGGTAGCAGAACAATTTTTGCCAAATGTGGAAAATAATACACAAGTTTGTTCCAAAGAACTTGCATGCTTATTTGAAAGTTATAATGTTTCTGATTGCTGTAGATGTGAATTAAATGATGAGAAAGGGTGCTATGATCTTAGCAAATGAACATATTCATGTAAAGGTTGGGAGGATGACTTAATGGCTAAGGTGTTTGCCTTACAAACACAAGGTACATGGTTTGAGTCTCACAAGGGATAATTGGCTTGGCTTAAAATGGCTCGCAAGGGCAGTTAGCTTAGTACTAAACTATGAACTATTATTTTAAAAACAATGATAAAACACAACTATAAAGGTATGACAGCAAAAGTTGGTATATACTAGTGACAAGTGGATAGAGAACTCTGTATATGGAAGATGTTATTTAGAGAAAAAATGCTTTTATCTACTTTGTAAGTGCACAAGAAAGAAAATCAGACATTGACTTGAAACTTTCTGGTACAATGCAGGGCAAAATAGGTATTTCTATCCTCTGGAAAAAAAAGATTTTTATTGTTCTATCAGAGAGCAATCTATGACAAACTGCCCAAACACCTACATAATGTAATAGAAAACTGTTTTTTTTTTGCATTCTGGGACTTGTTAAGGAGGGCAGTAGCCATCTCTTAACTCAAATCTTTGATTTTAGTAACTCCATACTGATAACTTCTTTGCTTGTACCAGTTTGTATTAATTCAAAATCTTTGTCTAGTTTAACATACTTACTGATTCAGAAAGGCATAATATGAGGAGGAAGACTTAACACAGACATTTTCTTCCTAACAGTTAACCTTTTCAATTCTTAGACTGTCATACTGCAGACGTTTTCAGCCAGCGGGGGCTTAGCATGGAGGGCAGTCGCACAGGCAGAGCTGAAGGATAATGTAGCAGTCCAAGGGAATAGCCAATGCTAATTAGCCAAGTTTTCTTCCTAGAAATATAAGCAGCTTCTGATTTATGCTGCCAAGCAATTTAGAGAATAACTTGGCCACATGAAATTTCACTGTTAGAGGAAATGTTACTACTTTTAAAAGACATTGTTCACCCAGACTTGCCTCTGAAAGCAGGTGCAGTGCAGGTAAGTTCAGCAAAGATGTGAGGATGGGACTTAGAAATAACTGCATGCAGATGTGTGTGTGTGTGTGTGTGTGTGTGTGTGTGTGTCTGTAAGGGCATGAATAAATTCACATGAGTTCAGCAAAGATGTGAGGATGGGACTTAAACATAACTGCATGCAGATGTGTGTGGATATGTGTGTGTGTGTGTGTGTGTGTGTGTGTGTGTGTGTGTGTGTGTGTGTGTGTGTGTGTGTATGTCTGTAAGGGCATGAATAAAGCCACATGAGTGTGAGTGTGTGTGTGTGTGTGTGTGTGTGTGTGTGTGTGTGTGTGTGTGTGTGTGTGTGTGTGTGTGTATATATATATATATATATATATATATATATATATATATATATATATATATATATACATACATATATATATATATATATATATATATATATATATGTATATATACATGTGTGAGCATGCCCGTGTGTGTGTTGGTGCACAAATGTGGGTGAATGGGTATATGTTTCTGTGAGTGGGATCTACTGGGGGGGGGCTTGTTTATTGATGGGTATATAGTGTGTGTGATTTTCTGCATCTGTATGTGTGTGCATACAGTGTGTGTGAATGTCTGCTTGCATGTGTGTGTGCAAGGGTGTCTGTGCATGTGTCCAAGTGTAGGGGAGTACCTTTGTCAACACAATGCTTGGGGCAGCAAGGAGAACATCACCAATCTCAAGTTTGACAGTGTTAGTGCTAGGTAATGTGAGATTAAAAGACAGGCTAATAGTCCATAATAAGGTCTTCTCACTGTGGCAATAGCTGTCTCTGAATTGCGTTTTCTTACTGTTGCAGTAATTCACATACTTGTGGTAGACAGTTATCACAATCGTGAGCATTTTTTTAAGTCTTAAGGAGTGTTTGAAAATGTATGCCCTGTAAGAATCTTTCTTAAAATAAAGACATACAGATAAATGGAATAGTTTGAGTAATCTTATTTCAAGACAAAAATAAGCAATATAAAATAAGAGAAAAACACTTTTAGTTAATGGGTAACATCAATGGAAAAACAGCAGACATTATTAAAATTTGGGACAAACTAATACACATATGAGTAGTAAGAAAGAAGCTTCTAAAAGCTAAGAAAAGCAAGTTATATAGAAGGATTAAATTATGTGTGAAAATGACCAACAAAACACAAAAGGCATGAACTGAATGCATTACAAAGGGTGAAGAAGTGATGATATTAAGAGACTTATAAGGAAACATCAGACATTGCTGTACTGTTCATTCTCCATTTTGTTAAATTCTATGGATCTATCATGTCTAATCTGAGCAAGAAAGAAAAAGGAGATATGTGATGTTTACTGAAAAAGAAACAAAACATTACTATGAAAATCAGTTTTTATAAAGCCTCAGGTTCAGATGGAAATGCAAACGGAGATCTAAAATAGTAGGAAAAGTCTTGGCAAAACCTATAAAACATGTCTTTAAGGAATGTTACAAAACTGCTGATATGTTAAACCAATGTACAAAAGGAATGTACCAAGAGATAGCATCAGCACATCAGCAGTTGTAGTTACAGGCCAATTAGTTTACTATCCAATACAAGGAAGGTTATGTAAACATTAGTTTTAAAAAAAAATTATTTACTTATTTTTATTTATTTATTTCATTTGTTTACCGGGTATTGTCCAACCAACTGGGCACGAGTCCGATTTTCAGCAGAGGCCTGGGGAGAAAAGCTCCACATGTACATTAGACACACTTGAACATACACTTTGAACATATATTATTTAAACAACATGTAAAGCAAAAAATCAGTACAGCAGTTGACTAAATACAATAATGAAAAACACTTTTAACAAAAAAACTTGAGATTGAGATTAACAGCATGGTTTTATGAGAAAACTGTGCTACAGATAGTCAAAGAGCAATGCAGTCAATATAAGAGTTTAAAGACCAAAAGTAGTATATGTGTTTACATTTACTAACTGAACTAGGGTGTGGAGCCACACTAACCTTCAGCAGAATATAACTGTAGTTGAGATAGTAAGCCAGTTAAGGGTGAGATGTAAGGAGTAGTAGGTGGACTAGCCCTTGTTTTGCTAGACTGCAATTGCAATACAAATTAAAGATAATAAAGAAAATTCCAGCCCTAAACCAACTTCTAAACCAATATTCTACAAATTGTGCTCTACGCTCTTCCAACAAAACCATGCTCTGCATAACCAAAGCCAATAACACTGCAGGGAAAAGTCTGCTCTCCCACACCATTGTTAGGGAATCGAATAGCCTCCCCCAAAGTATCTCCTCTGCACCATCCATATCACTTTTCAAGAAATCACTAAAGTCACACCTCTTGCAATCATGGCTCTGTTCCTGTATCACATTAAATCTTTTCTGCTCTCCTCCTAACTTGCCACACCTCATCTCCACTGCTTACCTCAGCTATTCTGTACTCCCTATCAGGAACTGCTATCCTACAAAGTATTTCTCATGCTATGACTTATCTCCTGAATAGCATTATTTTCCAGATTCCATTCCTTCATTTTTATGCTTTGTACTACCAATAGGGAATTCAAAGTTTTGCTATCTATATACCAAGCTTGCTCAAATCAAACTAAGGTATGTAAAATCTCCTAGACTGTATATATTCCACTATATGGAAATTTTCTGCCATTCGTGGATTGTGTTGTCATATAAAGACATGAAGCTCTGATTGTATATATGCCTCTGTACAGAATTTTTTTTTTCATTTGTTGTATTTGTGCCATTATGTAATGGAGCTTTTCTCCCTGGGCCTCCGCTGTAAATGGACCTTGTTCCAGTCGGACTTTCCCGGTAAAAAAATGTAAAATAAATAAAAAATAAAAAATAAAAATAATGGGTCTGTTCAATATTTACCGTCATGGATATATGAAAGACAGATAAGTTACTACCAGTAATCTGCTGTTCTACAGCAAGATAATGAATATTCAGACTGATGCAGTATATATTGACTCTGCAGTAGTCTTTATCAAAGTCAATCATAAATCAGTGACAGACAGCCTAGTTGAAATTGATCATATCTAAACCACATGTAAAATGAATTGTGACTTGGCTTCAGAAAAGAAAATGGCAGACTGAGCATAATTCCTGTCATGATGACACATGGATCCATCTGGGGGCCCTTAGATGCACATTTTAGATGTAAGTAAAACACTGGACATCTTCTGCTATATGTATGCAAATGATTTTAAATGGGTTGCTATGTAACTTTTCATGAAGATTTAGGAAAACTCAGCAGTGTTTATTGGACCTATGTGAACGTATGGAGAGAATCAGTATAACAATTAACATGTAATAAATAATTAATACACAGATTTCTATGTGTATGACCTTTAGCCATTTATATCTACAGAAGCAGCACAATATTTGTGAAAGAAAAGTAGCACATTTCCCTGATCAAGAATATTGCAGTACAAGTGGATGACAAACTTAGTCTTAGTTATCACATAGACAATATCATCAAAGAATGTAATAAAGTCAGAGGCTAGCTTTGAAGATTTATTACATCTAGAAACTGATTGTAAGACTGGAAGGAATACTTTAAAAATGCAATATAATTATCAAAGGTTTTAAGACACTGTGATACAAAAGACTTTTTTAAGATTTGGATTATTTTGTGTGATGTATAGGTATAAACATGGGAAACAAATTCAGACATACTGGGCACATAGGATTCTCTCTCTCTTGTTGAAGTGTACTGGTATGAAAAAAAAGAGTAAATGTACAGCATATCTAGCTGTTAAGAACATAGAAGACAATAAATCAGCTGTTAAGAACACTTAAGAAAATAATAAGACAATAAACTGTTTTTCTGAGAGAGCATGGTATACATTTGACTGAAACAACCCAGCTCTATAAGGACTTCTGACAGCCTACAGTGTTAGTGTTTTAAGAATGCAACTGCTCGATCATAAAGCCTGATGGACTGGTGACTTTTTATCCTGAACTTGTAACTGATATTATGTTGTCTGCCATAAATACCATTTGGTAAGAAATGTTGGGAATTACTAAGCATAATGCTGATTTTTAAACTTGATACATGTTAAATGTGAAATACTTTCTCAATCAATACTTTGGGGCCAAATACCACATAAAACAGTATCATGTGTACATTTTAATGTATTCAATGCATGAGGTAGAATCACTGGGTCAAAAGCTACTGATGTGAATAAACAAATATGATGTACAAATCCTCTTTCAAAATATTGGAGTTGAATAAGCTACTTTTCCTGTATTTTTGGTTGTTTTGCTTGTCTGAAGCCTGGAATGGTAAAATGAATTCACTCCACATAGGCACAGTAATATACTTGCAGAGACATTTCAAATGCTTAACAGAGATATAACAATGATATCCTTTGTGACTATGCTGATTTATTTACAGGTTTAGGATGCTGGCAGAAGAATATCATATTCAAATAAACCCTATAATGATGCCAATGATATACAGTCATGGAAAAGATTACTCTCATTAAGAAGCAATTACAGCCAATACAAAGGATCACTAATATAATCACTTTTGTAAAGTTAGGCATGCCATATTTTTATATTAATTCACACATCTAACTAATGTGATTAATACTCATCCCTTGCAATTGGAGTAGTAATCAAATCAATACCACATAAGAAGCTTATTTTCATACTAGAGACAAGTGATACAAACAGATAAAGCCAGATAAAGAAACCTCTAATGTTGGTGAATTTATGTACCATTAGGAAAGCTTGAAAGGTGTTGTAAACACAGTTAAAAATCTGTTAGTGTGGGTATTAGAGACAAGAACAACCAGTACTACTGCTGAACAGATTAAGATAAATTCACATTAAATAACAGCAAATGTAAAGCAGAAATATCAAATCTGAAAATACATAGATCGTATTGTAATAGCTAAAGGGTTAAAGCCTAATATAGAGCCACCGTGTAAATGCCAAAGCCAGAAGGCAAGCATATATTACAGAGGATTTTTATGAAAAATTGCAGTATCTTAGAGTATCTTGCAAAGTTTTACAGATCACAGTGTTACATGGGAATAGTACTATAAATAGGAAACTAGTTTTGAATATTCAAAAATCTAGTTGCAGAAGCGCCAGCATTAAAGTATGATGATGTGAGTAAGCTGATTAAACCAGCTGTGTTGCAAGTAGATGCTAACCACAAAGGTTTAGGAGCTGTGATTCAATATCAATAAAGATCATCTGCCTATAGCATAAGAGCATTTACTATAGATGCGCAAAACAGGTATGCCCATTTAGAAAGGGAACTGTTAGCAGCAGTGAATGGATAAGAAAAACTCCATTCATATACCATGGTAAAGATGATCAGGTATAAACAGACCATAAACCCTTGAAAAACATATTCAGAAAGGCATTATACAATGCATCTCTGAGATTGCAGAAGGTGTTACTTAATCTATAGAAGTATCATCTGTTATTTTACTTATGCTAAGCTGTATACTAGTGTTACATTATATCTGTCCAACTTTATAAAAGAGACTCACTCCTCCAAATAAATGTTGACACTGTAAAGAATATATAATCTCTATTATGTTTTTCTATTTTGGTCATGTTCAGATATTGCTAACCATGGGCATAAGTACTCAATGCTATTAAAGGTACCATGATTCAGACTTAACTTTGTATTATGAATATAAACTGTTGGCTGTTTTGGATTGAAGTCTACTTGTTTTCAACTGGACAGAACAAAACTTTGTGTTATCTCTGTGGCACATTATTTTATTTCCTGTTATAGAAAAGAATTTCCAAAAGACTGTATATCTAAGCTGTACATTTTTATAGATTAATATTATGGTCATGTAAACAGATAGATATGGCCGCTTGATTTTCATATGCTTTTCCTGCATTTGTCTGCAATAAAAGTCATTTTACAAAAAAAAAAAAAAAAAAAAAGACATTTATGCCTGGTGGGGTTTATCTAGTTTACAATAAGAAAGTAGTCATGCTGTTATTCATCCAGAAGATACTATGTCACATGCAGCAGATAAACATATATCCATAATGTTTTGTATAGACATTATTCCATGGGCCCTGCAGTATTATTATTGCACAATGAAACATCTCTCACTATGTAGTATATTCACCAACAGGAGCAGAGGATGGAATTGTAGTTATTGACTATATCACTGTAGACTTGCAGCAGTGAGAACTGCCATTAATAATCTTCTCTGGCTTTACCATGAGATGTTTCTGTGCTGAGCATGCTTATACAGCAGGCATGCATGAGCAAATTCTCTGACAAATAAACCACGTAGAAGGGACAGCAGTGTTTCTGGTTCACATATTACAGCTTAACTCCACCACTTGCCCCCATGTGGCAGAACCAATACTAATCCTTTTCATTAAAAATTAGAGGCTGCAATTCCAATTACAGTTACATAAAGCAGTAGTTTTGGGTTACATTTTGATTTTACTGTTTATTTCTTGTTTCATGTGAGGCCTTTATTCCAAAGAAATTAGTGTTTTTAAATTTTAGGAATATTAGCACTGATCCCGTACAACAAATGTGTTAAAACTATGGCCATCTTCAGATCTCTGTCAACTAAGTCAAATATTTAGGCAGCGGTCGGCAGATAGACAACCCAACATAGGAAATTCTATTCTAGAAATTATAAAGGTAACACTGCTGAATGGCAGAAACAAATTCAACAAAATGTCTAAACTCAAGCCCTTCATTACCATGAAAGACATCACCAACATTTGTGTAACTATAGTAACCTGTCTTGATTGTAATGGTAGCATTCTCACTATTCAAAGAATAAATGACTTTCATGCATTCAGATCCACTGGCAACTGTGTCTCACTAGTCTCCATATGCTAGAAATTTGGAATTGATTGACGTCCTGGTGGAACATAATAAAATGAATTATTGCATTATAGCCAATTATAATCTATGGTCTCTTCATGGCATGTAGAATATCCTAACGAGTTAAGAAAAGTAATCATCAAATCAAACCAAATACCTGTCTTATGAGTGACTTTAACTATCCACACAAATTGATAGATATTTATTATCAACAAAAAATATGCTCAGAGAACGCAGCTTTGTAAGTTCCAATACATTTCTCCAAATTGTCCTCCTATGTACCAAAGTTGCCACTCCTATCGCTTATCCTCAAAAATGCATCCCCGTAATAGAGCCACTCTGCTAGCCATTCATCCCTTGTCAAACCTGCTTCATGCCCCCTACTAACTTGTCTACATCTGGGGATTACTCTAAATTCAGCTACTGAACTTATTGGTAATCATGAATGGAATATCATTCCAGCAAACCTTGTACAAAAGGCTGCTGCTAACTGTACATCATTTTATTCCCTTTTAGATGTTTTCACTGAAGCATCCATATCCATCTGACACAAGCATAATGACAAGTTTAAAACTAATCCCATATGTTGGAGTTCAAATTAATAAACACTATAAAAAGAAAAAAAGAAAAAGCTCCTGGCCGTCTATAAAAATGTTCTGCTTCATCATTATAAAAATAGTAATGTGGTAGTTAAGTCTCTTGAGCTTATCATTAAGAAAAGGTAGACTAACTATGAAGTAAGGGTTGTAACCAGTTCAGAACATAATCAAAATGCCTTCTCCAGCTATACTTAGAGGCTTACAACAAGAAAGCAATTCTGTACTGAACTTAACAATAATGGCACCTCCTTTCCTGATCCCAAAGACATTTCTAATTTTCTTGCAGGCAAATGCTCTTCCATCTTCTCCCCACTCACTGCACCAAGTCCTTTTGTTCACTTTCTAAAATTAAAAATATCACTTCCATTGGCACTGACAATATCCCTGCATAGCTGCTGAAAACTGCTGAGTATCACCTGGCAAAACCCCTCCATTAACTATTCAACCAGATTCTCTCTTCAGTTTACATCCCTTGAAGTAATGAGAATGTTGTGAAGGTTTCTCTGTACTGATCGTGAAAATTACAGGCCTATTATTCTCATTGTATTATTTATAAGGCTGTGGAGATGTTACAGTCAAATGAATACACAACAGTATTGGTGGTCTCATATCCCTGGATACACACCAGTTGAGCTTTGTAAATCAGATCATCCTTGCTCATCCTGGTTAAAATCTTTGAAGGAGCTACCATGGCCATGTATAATAAAGGCTTACATATAGTTCATCTGGACTTTGCTGAGGCCTTTGACATTATTCTCCATTTTGGCGTTACTGGCAGGCCGCACTAATTTAACATTAACTCATACATAGTTTGTTGTCTGGTTAATTGGCTGATAGCACTCATGGAGTTAAAGTCACAGGTTATTTGTTCTACACAGAAGAAAATCACCAGAGGTATCACACAGTGCTCTCCCTGCCCCCCCCCCCCTCTTCGGCTTGTATTTCACAGACATGAAACCAGGTTTTCTGATTATTGCAAAACGTGGATACTTACCAAGTTCCATTATGATACCCATACTCAAACAAATGCTTGGTGTGTTTATAATGGTCTTACACTCAATGTCAATAAATGCACCATAGTCTTCTGTGGTGAATTTAGTATCACCACCACATATCACATAGATAACATTTCATTTATATCTGACCCACTTGTCAGAGACATTGAAAATAAAAACTCTTCTTTGACCACCATGTCTCTCGGTGTTGTAAGATCCTTCTATACTGCACAATTTGTCCTTCATGCTGCCTCCTCAAGACAATGATAAGTTACAGTTCCACATTATTCTTTCTTATTTAGCCCATCACTGTATATAATGATATATTTGGCATGTACCTTGATAACCACCTAAAACCAGCTCAAGAGATTTCAATGTTTTCTCATCAAAGGA
The DNA here is from genome assembly GCF_019279795.1 of Protopterus annectens. Lineage (NCBI taxonomy): Eukaryota > Metazoa > Chordata > Ceratodontiformes > Protopteridae > Protopterus > Protopterus annectens. The sequence goes on from NC_056744.1 coordinate 780,573,718, forward strand.
GTGTACTCTTAAATATCCTGATAAAGCCCATTGTCTCTTCAGTTTCATATAGGCTCTTAAGGGGTGATCTCTACTTATCCTTCTGTCCTACAAACAGCCCTGCACTCTTTGAACTTCTTCAACCAAACAAACCACAAGTAAAGCAAACACTTGTCCGAGAAACCTAAACCTGTACCTCCATCCCCTAATAATGCCAGCTAGAACAGCAAGTACCTAACCTGACATATCCTCTATTTCTGAAATAGGCTCCTCTTGCATGTAAAAACACATCACTTCCCTGGCAACCTTTAAAACCTGTCTGAATGACTGGATGTGTATTTGCAAATTTTCATTTGGGATATGTGGGGACAGCTCCTTAATGGGAGACCACTTCTAGCCTCCAGCAAATACTGTACAATCTGCCTGAGCTTCTCAATAACTTTGTTGGCTGTAAGCATAGGCAGAACCTATGAACCTAGGTACCCATGCATAAAACTACATTATGTAGGCATGCAGACTGATTGTTCTTCCAAACAAATATGCTATTGGTTAGTGGAAAGATTCATTCATTACAGTATTGCCTTGAAACTAATTGTGCCCATGCATTCTATTTATAACTGGAGACACTAATGTTTAAATGTCTGAGGTTGCACTTGGCAAACCTCTTAAGCAGAGCATGATTCCATCAGAAATAGTTATGTTTTATTCACAACGTTGCAGTTCAGTCTATCTTAATAAGATTTAAAGCATTTCCTCACAGTTTCATGCATTATGGCAAGTGGCATCTTAAGTGCTTCAATTAATTTTCCGCTAGCATTAGTAATATATCTGGTGCATTTTTTTAAAGTTTTGAAAACTTTTTGTTAAGAATATGCCCACCTAAATCTACTTTATTCTTTGGTGATGTCATCATACATATAATGTAAGGATGTGTCCATACACTTTGATGTGCCCCTGAACATGTGATAGTACATCTAGTAAGCCCATAAATGCATCTTAAAAGGACGTAGTGCAAAATAATTTTCTTAACCATGCCTGATTTTATGGTTGTGTATACAGATATATTCATTATATTGTATTTGATTACAATTTTTCATTACATTATATTACATATTTTATTATACAGACTTGGTTCAGCATTTCTCCTGATATACATACAATGTTACCACAAGAGAGGTTAATTTGTTCTGCATATCCTGTTCATAATGTTTTAGCCTGGCACATTTTGTCAGATTGTCATTCTTTACACACACATTTAGAAAGTATATGGCGATGTATTTTATAGATACTAAGTATCATTTTATGGTTCTCATTTTAACGTTTGAATGTTTTAATCTTTTTGAAACTTGCCTTTGTCCCTGAGATTTATTTATTACATGAAATCTATTCATCTCCAGGTACTTGATCACATTCAGTTTTATTCACGTTCACTGTTGTTCATTTGTCACAGTTGCTCATCATTAAACAAGCCATATATATGACTTTATCAATATGTATACATTTTCACACATATATATTTTTATGTTTGGATATTTCATATTGTTATATTTATATTCTTGTTTATGTGTACATAATTTTTAGACTTATATATAAGTTAAGTTTTTCAGTTCATTCATTAAACAAGGAGTTTTAAAGTAAAGTGCAGCTATCCTATGCCCCTGCCTGACAAAAGTTGATGTTGCAGTTTGCATTCTATTTCAGTGGTTTTGCATACCTAGTTTATATGACATATTTAATATAGAGCTTTTTAGAATGGATATTTATTACAGTCATTAGGACTGCTTGAATAAAATTTTTTAGGATACATGGTTTTTTGATCAGCTGTAGCTGTTTTAACTAAGAAAATTTGTTCATTATGCAACTGCTCAATCTTTTTCACTCTGGAACTGTTTACTTTGCCTACTTTGTAACAAGAGTAACAGTATCTGCCATTGCTTGGCTTGCTTAATTGAATGATTTTAATCACATGCTTAGAGTTAGATTAATTAAGTTAATTGATTGCTTTAGAAATGTGTATATATATTTGAACTTTAAAGATGCCTGTTGTAAGGATCTGAAGAAGCGTGTCTTGGTACACGTGAAAGCGCTTATCTGTTCACATTAAATACTTTTATCCATTTATTGTGGTGGTCGACTTCCAGTTTGTTTCTACAACAGCATCTTTATGATAGCCCTGCACTGCTGTGATCAAAGACAACTTCCCCTGAGGTCTGTCTAGCCATAAATAGAATTTTACAAAGAGTTTTAATAAAATCTGAGACAAACATATGTACAATGATAAGAATAAATGGCATCATAGCACTATAGGCATAGCATGCTGTGGTACAAAAGGTAAGTGCCACACTGTGTGGGAACACTAAATATCTAAGCATAAAGACATCTGTTTTTGTAAAATAATATAGCTGATATCTGCCATTAACATCTGTCATTAACATTTCCCTGTTTGCAAACATTAAATTTAAAACTGGTAAAACTATCCTGTATGTTTATATTTCATATTGCCACTATACTACCTAAAGAGAAGATTTAATAATGCTTTTTCTATAAAAAACATATTAGACCATAAACCCTACCTGTAAAAGCTTATGTATTTCTAAAAGCTGCTTTTACATATTTGTGCTTCTTGGTTATTCCTCTTAGGATGAGTGAAACAACATTGGATTTTAGTACAAAATGTTTAGCTTTTATCAGATGCAAGTTGTATCCTTTTCCCAATGATCCTTTGAAATTTTAGCTCACTATTTATAGATTGCATTTTTGCTATGGATAGGATTCCATTTTTCATTACCTACTTTTGTCAATTCTGCAGCTGCCTTTTAATCCTGGACAGGTATGAGACACATTCCTTCACTTATCAAACTGCATATTTATCTTTCGGGTAAGACTATGTCCCTTTCTAAATTTTAGATAGGTCATACCGACAATCCATCCATTTCCATTACTCTGATGATCTGGTTTCATTTTGTTTGATATCATCTTTCCAATGTGAACCCAAAATATGCACTGTTTTAACTAACCCAGGGACATCCAAATGTTCATTCCATTCCATTCCCAGCTACTCCAGTGAAACATTGTACTACTTTTCTGTGACTCTTTTATTCCTAGTTTTGAGATGACGACTCATACATATCTTCCATGATCCTCTGGTTTCTTCTTAAAATGGAGCTTTAGAACTGTTACTATTGTTGCAGTCATTTTTTCTCAATGTATGGGATAAATGTAACCTCATCTGGTCTTGTTGCTTCGTGCACATTTAACTTTAATAGCTTATAATGAATCCAGATTTTGTATAAAGGGAATGGAATCAGTCAAATCAAAGAAGTTTGGTGTCTTGGGCAACAAGACTGGTTGGCATTCTTGCTCTCTATTAGCAATCATGAGATCATTTAATGATGGCGTGTAAACTGTCATGCTGTTTTTTTCCCTTTTTAAACTAGCAATAAGTTATTATGTAACAACTATATAATCTGTAAGAAAAGAACAGTGTGACAGCTTATAACCTGTCAAACTGGTACCCCCAACAAGCTGGTGCCCAGTGTAATCAGCTTCTCTGTTCTTCCCTTCTTATGTCTCTGAGAATATTAATAATATTCCATAACTCATGTACACCTGGTCCTCCTGGAAAAAAGGATATGTCTGAATACAAACTAACAACCAATAAAAGCCAAATGCTCACCAATGTTGTTTGAACTCATAGATTAGTACTAGGCTAACTGCCTTTGTGAGCCATTTTAAACCTAGCCAATTACCCCACATGAGAATCAAACCCTGCACTTTATGTGTCTAAGGTAAACACCTTAACCATTATACCAGTCTCTTCATTGAAAAGATTAAGTGCTTTTATCCCTTGCATTCTTGAGACTTTATAAAGAATGATCATTAAAGTTTCACTCCTACTTTATAGTAAAAGGAATTCACATGATCATAGTCAAATGCTAAAATTAAAATATTGAAAAATATTCAGTCTAATGTACAGAAAAGAAACCCAAGTCACATGAAAAGACATTTCACATTAAAGCTTAACTGCCCACATTCTTAGAATGCAGTTAGTAGAAATATTTTTGTTAAGCCTCAGCCTCTGCTAATGTTCAGTCTTAGTTGTCATAGCAAATCTCTGTATTCAGTTCTATTATCCCAATCCTATCCTGAGCAGAAGGTAGCACTTTTTCACAAAAAAATAAATCTTTTACTGGTCCTACAAATTTGCATATATTTACTTGGAACATAGGTGCACTATAATCATGTTCATTGATCACTGACTGAGTTTTAATTGTCTCTAGGTTTCAACTACATAGAAGGATTTGCATGGTAGGCAGGTTGCAATGTATACAATATTCCTTGTGAAACAGTTAAAGTGAGCAGGATGTCCAGAAGTCGTCTGACAGCCTGGTGCTGTAACAGTAGTGTTATCACTGATAAAACTGTTTATAGCAACCACATTTATTCATTCACTTAGATTGTTCAGCATAATCATCTTTCTTGTTCCATCCTTCCTCTAATCTTTCTTTTATGTTTTGGCCTTTTTAACAAAAAAAAACCTCCCTACCTAAAAGCAAACATGATGGACTCATTAATGGGTAATTCCTAATTCTTCTTAAAAATGTTCATTAGTTTGTCATAGTTCTTACATTATGGTACAGCTATGGCATGGGTAAATCCCTTCTGTTTGTCATTCTTACTCTCTTTCAATCTGGTTGATTTAAAATTGGGATTAAAAAGAATGGGGGAAAAGTCTGTGGATCTACGTATCAGAATTTAACTATGTCATACTATCACTGGTGGCTATCCTCTACTAGTAAACATTTGCACTAGCTTCAATACAAAAAGTGGCATCACTAGATATCAATCTAGAAAGTCTGTCCAGCTGACCTTTAATCAGCTCCTTCTTGTGCCACTATGGGTGGACGCTACTGAAATATAACAGACTCTTTACATATTTATATTTATGTAGGCATGCTAAACTTGTTGGATGTCATTTTGTTGTGGATAACAACTCTAGAAATATTTATGTCCAAAAATGAATAACATTCTTGTCAAAGTCTGAAGGGAAACTTTAAAAATCTGTAGCATTTTCCAAATAGTCAAATATATTTTTTGTAACCTGTGCTCATCTCCACCCCATATAATACAAATGACAACCAAATCAAGGAGGTACAGTTGCAGATACATCATGTAAGCACATTTCTTGATGTAATCTCTTGCCTAAAACCACATCACTATATTTGCATAAATAGTTGCAAGTCTCACACCCATGGCCACCCTCCTCCTTTGATGGAAGTATTCACCTTAAAAAATGTTTTTCAAAACTATTTTTCTAAAATGACATAATGTATTTACCTGCAAATTAGTTAAGGAGCCATCTAATGAGATAGCATAGCAAAACTACTCTAAACCCCTGTCACTAGAAATCCTAGAAAAAAAAATTCCTCATATCTGCATTTACATAAAAAAGTATTCTCATTAAGTTTAGAAGTAGCTGACATTTTCCAGAAAGTGCCATGAGTCATTCAAAATATACTTTTCATCCTTAATAATTATTTTCAATCCAGTATTAATATAGGATGCTCAACTTTTTGTTTTCAAACTAGTAGGAGATAAAAGTTATCTACATGGTAGATAATTCCAGCGGCCATCCAGGGCAGGAATAACATGATGTTTTACAAGCACTAATTCATAACAGTTCTTATTTCACTGTCTGTCTAACAAAAGATCTTTCAGAAACATGAGATTTCTAGAAATAAGATCATATGTTGCACTATTCATAAGCAGTTTTTTTTATTTTGCTTGCATAATCAGCTTGGTTCATTACCACAGTACTGCCATCTTTGTCAGGCTTCACAATTCTAATGCTTTTGTTTTCTATAATATTGTTGAGTAATTTCCAGACTCTAATAGTCAAACTAAAATTCTTATTGCCGTGTTCTTTATCTAATTCTCTTAGATCTTTCTCACATGGTCTCTCAAACATGGCTAAAATAGGGTTGGGGATTAAAGTACTAGGGCATTTAAAAGCTAATTCATAGCTGTTACTTACACAGCACTGGAAAAAGAGCTTCATACTCAGTTTTCCTCATGACATTTTTTAATTCAATCTGGGCATCAACAAAATCTGTTCTTTTAAAAATAAGTCCAAAAATTCTGGAGTAATAGTCAGAAGACATTATTGGTAGATTTTAAATTCATTCCTTTCCAACATTTCCAAGTTTTTGAAAGAGTGAATTATTTGTTCCTTGAATTCCCCCTAACCTTTCCCTCTCTTCAGAAATGTTATCTGTGTTGGTGCACTAGATGTGGAACATTTGGGATTTTGTTCCTGATTTGGCAATTATCCTACCAATCTCTTGGAATACCGCAATGGTGCAAAGTCTTGTATAACAGCTGTATTCTGGTCAGTATTGTTAAAAGTGTTGTATGTAGTCATTGATGTGGAGTAATTATTGAGAGATCTGCTTTTTTCTCCCCATGTGGAAGAAACATAAATTTGTCACAAACTATTTTTTCTGTTTCCTTTCCTTAGTTCTTCCTTAGTTCTTACACAATGTATTTATTTTGTTAAAGACATCTCTAAACTATTCTTATAAGAAGTAAAAAAAAAAATCAGAGGAAATAGATGATTTAAATTTCTCAATTTCCTTGACCAGAGAGTGATTTTTTTTCTATTATTTGCCTTTATCAAAATATTTAATGATTTCTAAGCCAGTTTTATCAAATAGGGCTAAAAGTTCCTGAGGTAAAATAGAATAGATTTTGAGATTGTTAAGGGATTTTCTGTGTACCGTGACCTTTAGAGTCATTTCCCTGTTGTAAGTATTCATGAAAAAAAGCATTGTCTAACTGAAGGAAGTATATGCCCATAGCTGCTTTTCAAAAGCTTTTAATTTGTGAGTAAGAGAAAGATTCCTGTCATCCAGCTGGGGATAGGTTTTATCAGTCAAGTCCAAATAAAGGGCTTCATTATACTTGATGTCTAGTGCACGAAGGACTCCAGTTTGTCTTTACAGGTTGTTATTGTTGAGATGAGGGCCCACTATAGATGCTGCAGTGGGTGTATTCAAAGCATTGTCATTAATGATATGGGGGTCTCTGTCTTCCAAACACTTCCTTTGAGAATCTACATTGATATCTCTGTTTTGTTGGAAACATCTCGATGGGCATCTTAGGAAAGTTCCATCAACAGCCTAGAAAGATCCATTGGTAATGGTTTAGTTGATCCATCAGAAATGGAAAACAGTTCAATGAATGGCATTCCAGAAGCCAGAGGTTTGCTATTGTGAATGCATCTCATTTTACTTGCTATGTTTTTTTATTCTTCATTTGTATTTTCATATAATTCTTAAATGCTGTCCTTTTCTGTGTAATCTTTCTTTGCAATTGTTTTGAAAAACAAAACAAACAAATGAAAAACAAAAATAAAGCAAGCAGTAGCCTCTCACATTGTCTGCTGTCAGTGTAATAGAAGTGTTAACTTTTTTTAACAGTTCATTTACTGCTTCTTAACACAGCATAACATAATATAACATAACATAAGTATACATTTAATGACAGAAAGAGCACTTTCTCTAGCTAATCTACCCAGTGGGGTGTATCTAATGTGTAACTGCTGTTGCCACTCTCATTTGGGATTGCCCATCCCTTTTCAGCTATTTTACACCCTGTTAAATGCCTGAATAGATTCATGCCCACCACCACCTCAGGCACATTCTAATTTAGATCATGACATATGATGTGATTCTACATTCTCCAGCAACTTCACGACAGTAAACTCAGTTAACCAGAACTCAAGCAACCAGCAAAAAATGTCAAAGAAATACAGTGCAATTTTCATGTGTTGCACTTTCTGCACCCCCCCCCCCCCGCAGAAACATACCTTACGTTTTTAGAGTTTTAGAGTTTTAAAAAGGAAGATAGGAATACATTCCTTCTCTCTCCAACCTGATAACAAGTTAAACCAAACAAACAGTATAGGATACACTAATTAGTCAGGCCTATTTTTAATAGTAACTGTCAAGCAACCAGAAACTACAGTCATGCAGCATCTACCAATCCCCATGGGTGCCGGTTAACTGAGAGTTTACTGCACATCCCCGTTGTTCTGTCCAGGTACTGTTTTCATGGTGGCTACAGCTGCCCTGTTTCTCACTGTAAAGGTTCTGATCTCATAGCATTAGAACCAGTGATTTTCAGCACCTTGCTTGTGCTTCCTCTGCTTCCCTCCAGTGGTACCTCTCTCCTTGCTGTCCGGTACTGGATCTGTTAGCTTCATCTCCTCACATGCAAATTGCATCTTTCTTACTAGTTACAAGCTCACCTTCATCGTGTTCCTGTTGATGTCTTCTATAACTCTACATTTTTTTATCCCCGACTTCCCAGGTAATTTCTGTTTTCCTAACCAACCTGTTCCTGAGGCAGTCCTTAATCTCTGTTTGCATTTACTATCTTTTATGTAGAAATCTCCACTTTACTATCTTTTCCTATTCCCAGCATCCTGGCATATTACACTTTCCTCCTGACTTCTAAATATGTCTCATATTTCCTTGAATATCTTGCTTCTTATGTCTTTGCCTCTTAACAACTTACTTTCTGTTCCAGTACAATTCCTGTTACATCCTTTTTCTACTTCTCAATCAATATTTGCCTTCCTTGCTTCTAGAAATTCCACCCTAAGAATCTCTCCAGTTTTATTCACCAATGGCCACCCTTGCTAGACCTTGTTATCTGTTACCATGTTCTCCTCACTTTTTATGTAGCCAGCTTTAACTCCCAAACTAGTGTCCAAAGTTCTTTTCATGCACACTGATTTCAGACGTCCACTTTTAACACAATATTGCACTGCCTGAGTTTCCTTATAAGTCTCTGAGTCATACTGCCATCCCACACCTAGGACACTACACCCACTTGATTGCCCCCCCCCCAACATTCTGTTACCCATAAATGTAAAAAGTGTAACATAAAAAACTAAAGAGCTATGATAAAAATGTTGGAGCACTCTGTGGAAGAATTTTTTTTATTTATTTTTATTTAACATTTGTTAACTGGGAAAGTCCGACTAGGACAGAGCCTATTTCCAGTGGAGGCCCGGGGAGAAATGCTCCAGACACATGTCTTTGAATGGAGGAGGAAACCAGAGTATCCAGAGGAACTCATGTGAATGCATGAAGGACATGCAGACTCCTCACAGAAGGCACCCCAGATGAGACTTGAACCGGAGAACCTCTTGCTGTGAGGCGACAATGTTAAACACTGCACCACTGCGCTGCCCAATGTGTGACTAAGAGCATCTTCCCTACAGTATAAATTTATATAACAGGATTTCTTATTCCTAAATAAGTAAAGGCAGAGCAGATGAGGAAGCTAGAGGTGGTGGAAATGAAGTGCCTGAGAAGGGTGGTAGGATGCACACTGTGGGACAGATGAAGAAATGAGGGAATAAGAGAAGAAGCAAAAGTAGCTTCAATTTAGAAAAGATAAAATAGAACAGATTACAGTGGTTCAGACACATGTGCAGCAAAGTAGAAGTCAATTTAGTGAAGAAGATTTGGGACAGACAAGAAAAAGGTAAGAGGAAACAAGGACGTCCAGTAAAGAGGTGGATGGATTGTATCAGAGAAGATCTGTGACAGTCAGGTATGAGTGTCTAAGAAGGAAGGAGTGTTGCACTGAACCAAGAGAAATGCCGACAGTTAACCCTGACCCCATGTAGAAAATGGGAAGAAGGGGGCTGATGATGATGATTATTCCTAATTTTAATTGTTTGAATATTGCCTGTTAGGTTTCAGTGAGACTATTTTGTTTTAACTACTTTGTCAGATTTCATCCTGCTGCCTGTTTTCCTGAACTATAATAGCTAGGTTTTTAGATTTATACTACCCATCCTCACATGGGGCATGCCTTCGCTGAAGGTTGGGCGTCGGGCTGGCAACTTAGCACCATAAAAAAAAAAATCTACTGCCAATCATTAGAGGAACGGAGTTCCACTGTGGCGACCCCTAACCAGGAAAAGCCGAAAAGACAAACAAACTACCCATCCTCACATGGTAGACTATAGCATTTATTAGCCATGTTATGCAGTTTTACATGGCTGACTAGGACTTAACAGGAGAAGCAGAGGACTATTAATAGTTTTAGCAGGTTTACTTCACTGTGATGTCACTGGCTTCTGAAGTTCTTAACCGTTTGCTGATAGACAGTGTTTGTGCACAGCTTTCTCACTTTTGGCTGCCTTCCTATCCCTTTTGCATCTAAAATTCATAGAACTCTACCTGTCTTCATGAATTTTGTTACTAGACACAGTATCTTAAGATGTGATCCTGAATTTATTTAACCCTCAAGAGATATGATATAAGACAGATGCAGGTTCTTTAATCATGAACTTTTACCTACACCCCCAGCTCCATTTCCAGGCTAGACTGTACCTATGTATAGGTCTTTAGTGCTGCCTTTTGCAGATATATGAGCCCTCTCTTTTTAGTGCTGCCATCTATTGCCTATAACTGTCCTTCTCCATGTTCCTGCCTCCTGTTGACAGTCCTACTTTCTTGTCTTTCTCTGTCTTCCTTCAGGTTAGCTTCTGCTCAGCCTTTCTCATCGCACCCTGTGCTAGTAAGTTATTTCCAAAACACTGATTTCTAATGTTTTTCAGAAACATTTCCAAATTCAGCATATGTCATTCTGCCTAAAATCCTGCACTTATTTTGATATGGCTGGATTCTGCAGCAACAGTTACTTGGTAGAATTCAACGATGTGGTACACACTGCATGATGGTAGTTCATTAAAAAAAGACTGGCATAACCTACATGCAATTAAGAGACAGCAGGGTTGCCAACAGATACGTATGTGTACAAACCAGGTGGATAGTGAGCAGTACATATGCACGTTTGGAAATTCATTATAAATAGTATTTTAGCTCAGTTTATAGATGTGCTTGCCATGCACGAGAAGAGTCACCCGAGGTGGCATTACAAGACAGTCACTGAGTTCTCGGCATGGACAGAAGTCTCTGTATTGTCAGTGCAAAACAAGTACCAAACCAACAATGTTAAAGATGCAGTATTAACAATACCTAAAAAGTACATACAAATCACAAAATACAGAGATATGTCTAGAATATAGTTTTATCTAAAAATAGCAGTAACAAAAACAGAGCAGGGCCAAAAATAACCCTTAATCTGCTATAAGCACTGATGGAGCTCAGCCGCTCCAAAGTCACAACAACAAGTAGATGTGGACTATACATCTGCTAGTACAGCCTCATAGAAAAGAGCACCGTTCCCTGACAGTAATAACATGAAGCATAAAGTATTATACTGTAATGGGACAGCAATGTGAGATGCTCTGCAGGAATGGGCAATGGCGAAATTGTAGGCCAGATATTATGTAAACAGCACTGCCCACACAACTCTCACTGCAATGCCTAGTCTTCATACTGAGTATGGATTTCATCAGAGATGTAGTGGAGTAAACACATATGCATACACACACACACACACACACACGCGCGCGCACACGTATATGCATGTCTGCCTGCAAGTGCTCTGTAACACAAGCACATGCACTATGAGTGTATCCCTCAGCACTCACTGCTTAATTGTCTTATGAGTACACTGGCAGCTGTGCATTTAACAGTTAGGCTACACACTGCGTTGCACCAACTAAACCACATGTTCACACACCCTATATAACCCCCTCCCTCACAAGCAGGACATATTCTACAGTGCTTCCAGGATGAACTTGTCACTATTTTGTATCCCAGTCCTCTTAAGAATAGTGCATACTACTTGATTGATTTCTGGGATGAACAAGCTTCCATGCAGTATGCTCTTCCCTTTATCAACACTTTAGGGATGGGTACAGACTGCCTGTTCATTCCTAGGTCACAGGGTGCCATGCTGTGCACCCTTCATTTTGTAGTAAGTCTTCTTATGTATTCAGGTAGACCTGGTTCACATGGTAGGTGTGCAATCTGCCATGCTTTGCGATCTTTGTTACCCACTTAGTGTGAATACAGATGACACATCCCTCCCTAATCCCCACAAGCTGCCATGCTTTGCACCCTTTACTTTGTCATTTGCTTTGGATGGCTGCAGATTCCCATTCCTCTCCATGGCGCAAAATCTGCCATGTGTGTTCACCCTTTACTTTGTTACTCAGGATGTGTACAGACTGCCTATTCAACCTTAAGTAGCTCAGACTGTGATGCTGTGTGCCCATCACTTTGTCAATGTCTTAGGATAGACATAAATTACCAGTTCAGATCCATGATCTACATTATGCCATGTTGTGTACCCTTCATTTTGCCAATGCCTAAAGATGAGTACAGACTGCTCATGCAGCCCTATTATTCAAAGGCTTATCAATCACTTTGTGAAGGTCTTCTTAAAGATACAAACAGTCTTGACTCAGATGTTGGGTGTATAAGCTGCCATACCATGCTGTCTGACTTTGCAGTTCTCTCCCAGATCATCTGAGTCTATATTAGATAATCAAACTTTCAAAAGTTCAAATGTCATATGGTCAACACCATATGATCGAATTTTTGAAAGTTCGAACATTTTAATGGAGATCTCCATACAGCATGGAATGAGAAGATTTCCCTTTTCTGCACCGTGCGGCCTCAGAGTTGGTATATTTGAAAGAGCGGGGTGTGTGGGGGGTGCATGGGGGCTTGCCCCCTTCTTAAAACGTTTATTTAGGTTATTTGTGTAGTTTATTTTTTTTTATTAGATGTTCGAACTTTTAAATGTTCAGTCATATGGTGTCGACCATATGACAGTCGAACTTTTGAAAGTTTGATTATCTAATATAGACCTGATCATCATGTCCTTGTTGCAGTGCTCAGTATGTGACTGATATGATGTCCATCTCTGGTGTAATGAAAGCTTATTGAAACACATGAGATCCTGTCTGAATCATGTAACTGTAAGTACTTTGGCTGATAGCATTCATCTTACATCTGGTCTGTATTAGGTTCATAGGTAAGTACTAGGAAATAGATCTGCAGACCATTTCAAGCCTAGTCAAAAAACCCTATTCAAAATTTCCCTCCAGCCTCAAAAAGGGCAAGACAAGATAGACTGGAAAAGAATTTGAGGCTGCCCATCCAATTACACAGGTTTACTTTCAAGGTGGCAAGAGTGTTATTTTGCTTGATATGTAGTGGAAGTTTGTTCCAGAGGTGAGGGTTACATCTGGATATAAATAAATCATGCTAATGTGTCTTATTTATCTGCTGATGAAGGTCTGATTTCTTTAACCAAGTATTTGATGTGCCATTAGTTCTGCGAAGGAATCTGAGATTAAATAGGATTGGATCATTCATGGCACAAAAGTATAGACATAGATCTCCATGGAGGGTCTGTAAGAGTCTCACTACTAAGAAAGGGCTGCCTCTCTGAGGTCTCTCAAGTTGTGTAATACGTCCAGATAAATACATGCCAAAATGTGTGTTATATTCAATAATGGGTCTGACAAGATAAGAATAAAGGGGAATTAAGACTACTTTAGATCTAGTGAAGAGGCCTTTGGAAATTAGATGGGCCAGATAAAAGGCTTTCTGAACTACTGTAGAAATATAATGGTCATAGGTTCATATGTTCATAGGTAGGTACTAGGCTATCGGCCCAAGGGCCTACGTAAGCCTAGCCAGCAAGGTACCATAGCTTACACCACCCAAGAAAATTATTTTCCTGTGCCACTGTCCAGCAGAGACACCGAAGTGATCCCTGGGGTGTATTTCCTATTCCCCATCCACTCATAAAGATTTTTCTTGAAGAGTGCTAATGAAGAACTTTGCTTGACATAGATGGGTAGCTTGTTCCAGAGTATAGGAAGTCTCTGGGACAGGAATCTATCCCTCCAGCATGTCCTGTTTATTGTGGTGACAAGGTTTAGGTCCCTAGAGCATGTAGCTTGGAGGGATTGGGATTTCTTTAGGTGTAGCATGTCCAACAGCTCTGGGTTTGACATAGCTTTATATGTTAGGCAGAGATCACCTCGGAGTAGGCGATATGCTACGAAGTAACGCTGGAGTTTTTTGAGGTGGTCAGTGTAGGGCATTTTTTGAGGCCAGTAATCCTCTTTGTGAGGTACTTCTAAGGAATTATCAACAAGAGTAACCAGATACCTGACAAAAGTGTCTGATAGGAGGGGTGCATCTCCTATATGGTAAGTGAAACAGTTTTGTTTACCAAAATGAACTATGCTACATTTTTTTTACATTTAATTTGAGACCATTGTCCTTACAGCCATTATTACTATAGTCTGAGCCATTTCGGAGTAATTGTGAGTCAGCTGAAGATCAAATAACATCACCCATTTCACAGTCATCTGCAGACTTAGTTAACCATAGGTCAGAAGTGTTGGGCTGAAAGTCTGGGAAATAAATATATGCCAAATAGGAGAGGGCCCAAAACTGAAACCTGTGATACACCGATGGGAACTGTTTTTTTTTCAGAAGTTGCATCTGCTACTCTAACCACAGGAATTCTGTCAGACAACCAGTTAGCACAATATAAGGATTTATATCAGATTTACAAGTCTTGCATATGGAATAGGGTCAAAGGCCTTGGCCAGGTCTAGATATGCTCAATGCACTGCATGATCACTATCCACTGCTTTGGTTACTTTTTCAAAGAAATTAATGAGGTTAAAGAGGCAGGACCTTCCTGTCATAAAGCCAAACTGATGACAGCCCAGGATTGAGAGATTTTCAATGTCCAGATTAAGTAAGTCCGAGATAATGCTTTTTAGCTTTACATATGAGGCTAGTGATACTAATGTTCTATAGTTATCAGGGTCTGTGATTGGACCAACCTTGTGTATTGGCATTACAATAGCTGCTTTCTAGACTTCAGGAATGTAATCAGTGGAGAGTCTTAGATTAAAAAGTTTAAGTAAAAGGCTATATTTGGCACTGATAATCAGGCAACCTGGTATGTTTTTCAGGGTCAATGGATGAAGTGCTCTTAGTTTTTGAAATGGCTGACAGAACTTGTTCTAAAATAATTAAATGGGATGGCTGGAATTGTGGAACCTGTGGAATAGCTATAACTGTGGGTGGAGTAAAATGTGCACTAAATTTGTTAGCAAGGATATTAGCTATTTCCTTTGGGTGAGCAATTGGACTCAGAAATATTGTGGACTAGTTCTGAACACTGTTGGGTGTTAGTTTTTAACTTCATGACATAGTTAAATAAAGACTTGCAGTTATTTTTGGTTTTAGAAACTATTTTAAGTTCATACTCAACTTTGAGCTTCCTAATGGTTCCCTTAAGCTCTTTGATAATTTGCTTAAGTATACTCTTAAAGTAGGTTGAATGAGATCTCTTATCAGCAATTAAGCAGTTTCAGTCTCTGTTATATAATTTATTTTTATGGGTATTTCACCACAGGGAGTTGTTTTTAAACTTCTCATTATATTTGATACAGATCGGGACTGCATTACCAATACAACTATTTAAGTGGGAGTAGAAATCAGATAGGTATCAACTCTAGCAACTGGATCCTTCAGAGAAGGATTACAGCAGAACTGATTTCAGTCATCAAGTAAATGAAGAAGGTTTACTTTGGAGAAATCCCTAAACACAGAGCTTTTTGCAGGGAAAGTACCACCATTTTTAAAGGAAAAAGTCACTAAATTATTATCTTAACAAGACATGATGGTACATATGAAGCTGTGTAGGAAGTGGCCATATTTGTGGGGACCAGATCCAGAATACTGGGGCTCCTAGTAGGATGGTTAACTTTTTATGATAGAGAGTTAGCATTTATAATATCAAGGAAGTGCTGGGCATTCTGACCATTGGCAGTGTAGGTCAGTGAGTTTATTGATGGATGGTGGAGGTCTCCCAGCAGAAAGGCCTTGGGTTTAATTGGAATTTCAGTTAGTGTGTGAAGATAGCTATCATGTTTAGAAGAGAACATAGAGGGTATTCTCTAGTTAGCTATGAAGTAGTAATTAGACTTGCTTAGGGTAATTTGGACTTCTAGAAGTTCACCTGTGGTATTCCCACACATGGAAGATATGTGCCTTTGATTCCAGCTGATTACAAATAATGTTGTTAAATGACTGCTTCTTCCTAGGTAGCTACCAGCATCTATGTGAGATTCACTCTGTCAACAAGTGTCAGGTCTATGGCTTTTATTTCCTGCTGCTTGCTTGTCCTTGCTGAACATAGCATATTATTTTGCACCTAAGTATATCTGCTGCAGAGATGATTTTAACATCTGGCATACTAAGCTCTTCCTCTGTCATTCTAACTATTACTGCTTTCAGTACCTTGTCCCTTTCATCTCTTTCAGTAAAAGTATAAATATGTTACCTGTATCAGTAAATTGTCCTGTCTTGCTCTAACTTCGAAAAAGCTGTACTAAAGTGTTGCTTCTAAACTTCTTAACCTGTTGCCTGCTCTTGTACACGGGGAACCCCATGGTTATTTGCTTTTCTCTCTCAAACCTCATTCCTACTGTGTACTAAAAAGTAATGAAATTAAAGATGCCTGACATATGACATTGACAACAGAACAATAAAATAAGTCAACTTATATTGCCTTGTAGGAAAACTTCTAGAGACTGTGTTTCCAGGCAGCGTTAAACATAGAACATGCTAACATCTTGTTACTTGCATTACACTATTTACTGTACTCCATTATATATTACTCATTTATAACCACAGCGCACAAGTCATTTCTAACTTTAGTGTAAAAGTCATTTACATCCTGTTTAATTCTGTTAATTATATTACTCATCACATACCCCTTCACTTATTTATGCATTACTTTATATAGCTGCTGCAAAGTCACACATCAGAGCACAGGTTTGTTTTTCTGCACAACTAAAGTAGCAAAATTACAGGGGAAATCAAGAATTTGGGCAGATTTGGTACTTGTTTGCTCACCTTTTTAGCTTCTTGTAAGTGATGTGGCTTTTGACATATCACAGGCCACAACACACTTCACTTTGTTGATTTTACAGGAAAGAAATGACACCCATTTGTATCATTTGCTGAACAGCCAAGATATTATTTTACTGAATTATCCAGGACACTTAGTTATTGGTGAAAGAGGCAGCTCTGGTGTGCAGCATGGTCCTTCCTTCCAGTGGACCTCACTACAGAGCTGACTATTAACTTATGGTAGGAATATGCCAACATGCTTTCCATGTCCATATGTCATTTTCTTCTTCGTAACACAGGTCTGTGAATGGTATAACTGCTAGACCACATTCATTTATTAGAGTTATTAGTCTAGTGAGTGTATTATATGCTGTCAGCTATTATCCTCCATTTTAATAACATTGTCACCTATTGCTCTATCACTCTGGCTACTGCTTTTGTATTTTGGAGATTTTAATCTTCTTTACTTTTTCTTATGAATTTCTCTGCCAGTGTGTCTACTTTAATAATCTGGCTTCTTTAAGGGTAAAAACTGGATTTTCCCTCTTTAGCTGGTATTTCCTTCTTCGGTCCTGGTTACCTTAAAACTTTAATAATGAATCACTTAAACCTGTCACGCAGGTTCATGGTTCCCTTCCTGAACAGTTACAATCCTTCATGCAGCTATAGATCACTACTGTACTGGTCTATTGACACAAGAGCAAGAGTCTGCCTCACAGATAATACCCAGAATCAACAAGCAGCTTAGGTCCTACAAAGACTAGGTGTGGGGAATGATTACCCGTTCCTTGAGATGATATATCTATGAAATGGGGTGCTGGGAAGAGGTATGTCTCATGCAGGCATCCTATCAATAAAGATCCATTGCAGATTATACACCTAAAAAGAGTTGATCTAATAGAAGGAGTAGGACTGCCAGAAAGACTATATTACTTACATCAGTGTAAGGGTGATGTATTCCTCATTGCATATACTATCTGTTGATACCATATATGTTTGTTGAGAAACAGCAACAGGGGAGGGAAAGTGCAAAATAAAAAAGAACATCAATATAGTTTATAATCATTACATGCAGCATGACAGCCCTTATAGAAGTCAGAACACTGAATTAAGCAGCTATTCATTATGATGAACCCTGTAATGTACTTATCATTTGCTAAATGAGGGTTTAGGTGCTACACATCTTTATCAGGGGCAGTCTGTAAGATACTCAATGCATAGGCACAAATCCATGCCATCATCTTCCTCCTAGCGGCCATATATTGGGTAAAATCGAGTTATATTGGCTAGGCTTGTAAGGGCTCTTAAGCCGTTAGCCTAGTAATCTCCTACAAATCTATGAACCTATGCATTGAACCTGACTTTGTTGGAGAGTGTCTACAGCTATGAAAATTTAAGAATTTAAGGGTTTAGAAGTGTGTCTTAGGTAAGCAAGAAATGTTCTTCTTATTTTTAGAGACTGTGTCTAAGATAAAGGACAGTATAAGGAATCTTAGCCATGGAGATACTTGGTAAATACTTGATGTGGAGAAAAGTAGTATAGCTTCACTTGGGAAGAAGTCTAAAATCTCATTTCAGTGGAAGAAGGTTTCATTTAAATTACAGACTGTCTATGCAGGAAAGTAAGAGGCGTCTTCAGTGAAATGTTGAAATATTTTGACAGCAAACACTTCTGCTAGAAAAGAGAAATGGCAATCAAAAGGAATTATAAATCTTTCCAGCAAATGGTGCTGCTAATGTGGACATCATCACAGTGGCTAGTGAAAACAAGTCAGGCAGACACTTACAGTGAAAAAATAAAGGTGTTAAGGCAGAAATAAAGTTGGAAAAGATAAGATCAACTATAGAATTAGGCCAACGGGTGGTAATGTCTGCAATTTTTGTAAAATGGCATGCATGAAAAATGCATTTTAACAAAACTCTTCTCATTAGGCCAATCATTGAGTATAATGTACTGTTTGTCACATATCTGTCCAGACACATTGAAGAAATGGAACCCCCACAGAGATACCTTGCTAAAAGGATACAAGGCCTAAGCAATACGTCCTACATGAGCGGACTTAAAATCCTGTCACTATACTTGGTATCCTACAGACTGCCAAGAGGTGACTTGTGTATGACATGCAAGTCATCCTTTGACCCAATACTGATGGATTTACTGCATATCAATAAGTCAAATGGTATCAAGAGTACTCAATCCAGGAATCTAAACCTCATCTGCAGCATCAACAGACTGGTTTGGAGGGACAGGTATATCTCTCAGAGGATACCACTACTCTGGAGCAGACTTCCCATCCACGTAAAATAAAGCTCATCCTTGTCCATATTAAAGCACAACTTAGTTTTGTGGATGAGAAACAGAACAATTTACCCTCAATTCTACCCTGTACTACTAATGGAAAGAGTTATCTCCTAAATGCTCTATTGCATGCATGGGCTTCCTAAAATTATCTATGGTATGAGAGCAGTTATTCCCACTAGGGGCAACATATAATTATTGACCAGAGGATAGGTAGTGCCAGTCTAACATCAGATGGGCTATGTTAATTCAAGTACCGAAGGTAAAACTGTCTAGGCTTAAAATGTCCCACAAGGACAGCTAGCCTTGTACTTGTGTATAAACCTATAAACCTATAATTGCAATATTTATGAATTATTTATTATTAGATGGTATGTTTATGGACATGTTTCAGATATTTGTTCTCAGTATTAGTCTCTTAGACCCTTTCTCTCTTCTTGTTTGGCACCTCAGAGGACAGTTTTGTATCCTTCTTTGTTCACTATCTGTTCCATGTCTTGGGGCTATTGGATTGGTTCACAGGTTTGAACCTCATGTCTTCAAGTATCTGAAGGAGGCATCAGATTTTGACCCTGACATTCTTTGACTGAATGCATTGCACAAGAAAGATATTTTTAGAAATCACCTTTTAAGCAAAGCTATTTCTTTAGATATCTGTGCATGATTATGCCATGAATTACCTCAGAAATGTAGTTCTTTCCTCTTCAGGTGACTAGTTCCATTCATGAAGGGGTTCCTGCTACAGCCTGGTAATGTGAAACTTCAGTCACTTGCAAATTCCACAATGTAAAATTGTTTATTTTTATGATTAATGCAATATATACAAGTATGTTTTTTCAAGCTCAGCAGAAAAACGATTTCATTAGCAAAACCTTTAGCAACTTATGATTGTAGACTAGATAAGTACAGCATTCAATATATTTGAATATTTTCATAATGTATTTACTTGTTAGGAGGAAATTCAAAGACATCACTAACTTTGACCTATAGTAATCTTACCCCCCCCCCCCAAAAAAATAAAATCCTTGAAAAATGAATTTAAAAACAATTGCTCAACTATCTCCTGCTGGAAAACTCCCATTCCCCCATACAACACAGTTTCCGTACCTCCCACAATACTAACATAGTACTTCTCACCTTTACAGATACTGTCAATAAACTAGAGATAACAGCAATTGCTAGACTTGTTCAAAGCATTCAACACAGTTTTTTCACAGCAAACTTCTACTTCCTACTTCAAATGTCCTTACTACATCTATCTCAACACACACTTGCATGGTTGGAAAGCTACTTGCCCAATGAAGTATTAGTCAGTAAAATGGCATTCCACACTCTGTCCATACCTCCCAGTCAGTACTGGTATACCTCAAGGCTCTATCCTTCATCCCTTCCTCTTTAACATTCTCACCAACACCCTCCACACATCCAGACAACAAGCCTCCATAGTAAAATGTGCAGATGACTCCACACTCATATGTACATAAGACAACCTGTTACATCCCCCCCAAAAAAAATATATATATAAAGGAAGCTTTAATAGCCACTGCAACATAGCTTTATAACTCACAATTCATGCTTAATACACACACACACACACACACACACACACACACACACACACACACACACACACACACACACACACACAAAGAAACAAACTCCCAGTTTTCCCCCCAAATTCCTCATTCATGAAAAAAATCCTCTTGAGAATGTGAGCACTGAAATAACTTCTCATAAGAAATTATTAGGGATGATAGGGAAGATAATCTTAAATTTTACCTGCATATAGAAAATTGCATAAAAAGACTCATCAAAAACTAGGGATGTTTTATGGAGCCAAAAAACATTAAAACCTTACTTGCCACTACTTACATCCTCCACTCACTACTTTGTGGTCTTCCCTCCTCTTACTAAATTCCAGGCATCACAAAAATGAAAACTTGAGCAATGATGTAATAAAGTTGCAAAATGTGCAGCAAACACCCCTTTCAGAACTCACTATTGTATAGCACAAAAAGGCCTAAATTGGTTGGAACTACCCCATTCATTGACATATACACATCTTCTTACCACACATAAAATTATCCAACATCCATCTGCTTTTCCAGCACGAAATACCACTCTACACAACTATGTTCACACTCACATTACAATTCAATAACCAAAAACTTTTCTCTGTCCACAAACCTAACAAATCTGCTGGACATGGTCTTTACTCATATGTTGCTAAGACCTGGAACTCCTCATCTATATCCATTTAAGTTAATACCCTCCCATCTATCCTTCTGAAAAACCTCCTAAGCAAAATGTGACTCTCTTCTTTCGCAACCCCAGAATAAACTACATCCCTAAATATAAATTAGAATCTCTTCATACCTTACACCTACTTGTTCCCACTTCTTTACCCATTTCCTGACTTCAATCAATTTCTCTCCCTGACTTTCTATATAAATATTCTATAACACATTTTAACGTGTCACTTCCCATTACAATCATATTATACTAACTTACATTTAATTTGACTAAACTGGCTAAATTTTCTTTAAACATGTCACATTATGTCAAATTTGGTATAATTATTTAAAGTGTAAATGTTTTTGTATTTTTTTTGAAGCTTGTAAAACTATTGTTCTTAAAAGGTTTTTATAATACTTAGGAGCTTTTCTCCCAGGCCCCGACTAAAAATGGGTACCTACTCAGTCAGACTTTCAATAATGTCAATATATCTACAAAAAATTGTTATTATTCAATAAAAGATCTTTGGTATTCCAAAATATGCGTGCTGATTGGACACCCCAACCAGCATGCTATTGTAAATTGAGCATGTCCTAAATGAAAGAATTCAGGTCATTAAACTAGAATTGAACACCCATTCTTTCTATTAGGATGTGTTAGGGAAAACAATATCCCGAAATACATTGAAAGACACATCAATATAGTACAAAAAAAAAATCTGGACATTCTGCAAACCTGTAGACATTTGAAAGGTAGAGTACTACTAATACAACAATCTGTAATGTTTTTGAACTTACTTCTCAACTATGCAGACTTTAGCAGAATGCCCCTCGCTTTTCTCATGTGCTTGCCCTTCCACTCATAGTTAAAAAAAATGACACCGACTGAGAGGCAAAGTGATACAAGAATGTTATCGCCCTCAGCAGCTCTCTAGCACTGTATTGATGAACTATGTAAATATTACATATGTACAACATGAACATGCAATATATCAGGTAAAAATCAAAGAAAGAGGGAGGAAGCACAGTTATACAAATGCATCATTTAAGATAGGTAAGCAATTTCTTTCTTAAATATTGTCATTGTTTGATAGCAATAACCCATGACTGGATGTGGGAATCACAGGATTAACCCACAGTTTCTTTGTTTAATCACTCAGGCTTTCTCCTTGTGATTAAACCACACCATAAATGTAGATCAGCTGATTAATTCTAAGATGATTACAGAGACCATGCAAAACCTAAAGATTACAAACAGATTCTTAGATATTAACCCAAAACTAAACTCTGTTGTGTTGTTCTTATTATATATGCAAAAGTGAACATACACAATGTTAATAAAATAGACTAATAAACATAACAGCATCAGGAAACAAACTTATCAAAACATACCAGTTCTGAAGTGTTTCTTTTTTCCACTTGGTCCTTCTCCTGCAGATGTGGATGCCGTCATGTGAACACTGTACATCTTGTCACTAGTTAATCCAGATAACATATAATGTGTCTTGAAAGATTCGACAACTGAAACAGATGCATAAAATAGAATTATATTTGACATGTTTTCATTGGCACATTCAGGGCATAGATTTCAACTGTTTTATTACTTTTTGTTAAATATGGATTTACATCTCTGTTTGCTTTAATTTTTTTTGGATGGTTCTATAACTGAAAGATATCTAAAAGGTAATTACAAAAAAATACTAGACTGATAAATATTTCATTTTTTTATTTTGCTATGGATTTCAGTTTCTGACTGTATGTTGCTTTTTTTGGTCCATAAAACTTTCAGAAGAATTAACAGAAATAGTATTCACATTTTGATGTGGTGCTAGCTCTACTGAGTATTGAGTGTCTGTCCTTTTCAATTCTTCCCAGACAGTTTTGCTCTGCTTGATGTTTCCTGTCATTGTGTCAATCTCTGATTCTAAAGACAAGAAGTGCATTTGGCAGTGAGCTGAAGAGGAACTCAAAGGAACATTTGGTGCACTATATCTTACTTGTTTTTGCTGCCTAGTCCCATCTGGTCATAGCCACAAGTGTTTACTGAGTCCATTGCTGGGCATATGTGTACACATTTGTGCACCACAGCATGCCTGACTGCTGAAAGGATTACCAACCTGCATTATGCTGATTAATCAGGGCTAGCCCTTGGTAAGCAACTGGGAAATTATATGGTAATTATATGCTATAACCCCAAGGATAGTAAACCTGGGTTGTCTTTTAATTTGGTGAAACTATGAACAATGTGTTTTATGACATATGTTTTTTTAGTTTGATTCTGAACATGGTCAGTCAAACAAAGACTTTGTCCAAAAAATAAAAATCTTTTTACCTGTCACTACTGCAAGTTGAAGGCTATTCTTTAGTCTGAGCTACGATGGCTTTGGAAATGATTATTTAAGTCAGTGAAGGTCTGTAGTCCTCCATAAGGGGGCAGTGGGGACAGGAAGTGCTGTTCCTGCCCACAAACACAAAAAAAAAGAAAAAAAAAGAAAAAGAAAAAAAAAAGAAAACTTAACAGTTTTCTTGTTTTAGTTTTTTTTCTTTCTTTTTTAATGAGAACTACAGCTACATTTTTGAAGGACTGTACAAATTTTAGTCATGATTGCTCAGCTCACAGTTTGCAATTTTGAAATGATTAGTTCCACAAAATGGCATATAATAAGAAAACTTTTCATCAACCACTCAGTCATACTATTTGGTCATCTAATTGTGCACTCTGAATGCCAGCATTACTACCTAGAGCTCCACTCCTGCAGTAGTCAGCAGGGGTAGCATCAACTTTTTAGACCTGAAAGATGCATGGATGGTCAAGAAAGACAACACCATTAATCAAAAGTAAAATGATTTTTTTTTCTTTATTTTTTATTTATTTATTGTATATACCCTTTGTTGACAGGGTTACTTCCACTAGGCTAGTGGTCTCTTTTTCATGTGACCCCCCCCCACCCAAGGTAGCATTTATACCACTAGGGGAAATTTGGTGAAAGCATCAGAGAACTTCCCCTTTTCTTTTCATTAGGTCCTGTCAGATCTTTTGCATCCACCTGAGCTTCTACCAACTCAAACGGATGGGACATCTTACACTGGGTAAGACTGCAATCTAAATTGTAGCTTGCTACAGATCCCCCACCATGCCCCAAGATTCTCACTACACCTTTCTAAATATACTGGAAAATATTAAGATACAACCACACACCCTAATACTGGGTGATTTCAACTACTCTGCCATTAACTGGGAAAACTACTCGGGTACCAACACCTTTGCCCAACGGTTCTTGGAATTCATAAATTTTAATGCCCTGGATCAACTAATCCATAGTCCCACCAGGGGCTCCAATATCCTAGACCTGGTTATTACCAACATGGGAAATTGATGCTCCACACCTATGCTCACCCCCTCGTTGGTCAGGTCTGACCATAAGCTAATCACCCCAACATCCACATCCCACCCTCACCCCCCAGTAAGGAAACCTCCATAAAAAAACTTCTCCAAAGCCAACTTCATGCTACTCAAATCAGAAGTGACAAACTTCATTACATCCATGTAGATGGGAACTGAAAGATCGACGGCTGAATCCTACAGTAAGGCACTGTACGAGCACATCCACTCATGCATGAATCGTGCCATCCCAAATAGAACCAAGATGCTCTCCTCCAAAAAAAGGAAGCCAATCTGGTGGTCCCCTGCCATAAACAAACTTTACAACAAAAGGAAGAAACTATTACAGAAAAGAGGAAAATCCCAGGATGCAAAAAACTCCCTTACCAGCCTCAGTAAGAAGCTGTGATCCCTCATAAAATACTTCAAAGCTAGTTATGAAAATAAAATTGCCAAAGATTCCAAAGACAACCACATAGCATTCTATAACTATGTCAAGAATCTAAATGGCAATGCTCAGATCTGCTCTGAGCTACAACAGAATGGCATTAAATATACTGATCCCAAGGATATTGCCAATATCCTGGCAGATCAATTCAGTGCCAACTTCACCCCTTCTCACCCCCTAAACAGCCCATCTCAATACCGGAAGATTGCCAAATTCCGATAATAACGGCCACACAGGTAAAAAACGCACTCTCCAAAGCTAAAAATACAGCATCCATGGGACCAGATGACATCCTGTATTACATGAACTACAAAGTGAAATGGCACCTCACCTAAGTGTCACGTTTAATCATAGCCTCACCTCAGGTTTCGTGCCCATTGAGTGGCGCACAGCTACAGTTATCCCACTCCACAAGGGGGGATCCACCTCGGATCCTGGGAACTACTGCCCCATCAGTCTAGTGAGCCTGATCTGCAAGGCCATGGAACGTATTATCATGGAACTTAAAAACAAAGACATTGGCAACCTTCAGACACTGGAACCCACCCAGTTTGGGTTCATGAAGGGCGATCTTGTCTCCTGAACCTGATTCACTTCTTCAAATCAGTCTCCAGAGCCGTGGACGAGGGTAAGGCGATCCACACAGCCTATCTGGACCTTGCCAAGGCCTTTGATACCATCCCCCACTCTGGAATCATAGATAGATTTACTAAGCTGGGCATCAATCCCTATGTCACTCGATGGGTTGCCAACTGGCTTACTGACAGAACCCACACTGTAAAAGTAGCCAACTCCAAATCCAGCTGCAGACAAGTGACAAGTGGAGTACCTCAGGGTTTATTCCTGGGACCGCTCTTGTTTGGCATCTACTTCTCTGAAGTACAGGCCAACACCAAGGGACTCTGGCTAACAAAGTTCGCAGATGACTGCAAACTGGGAGCCATTATTGAATATACTCTACAAAAGGGCCTTACAGAAACAGATGACTGGTGCCAGAGCCATGGGCTCAAGCTCAATGCCAAGAAATGTATAGTTATCCCTTTTGGGAAAAAACATGTACCCATGAATTACCACATAAGTGGCAGTACACTAAACACTGAAAGTGTGATAAGAGACTCAGGAACACAGGTGGACAGTGGTCTCACCTTCAATAACCACATCACCACAACAGTCAGGAAATCCTTCTATGTGGCACACCTCATCACTAAGGCCTTTTCATCCAGAAAAAAGGAGGTCATTGTCCCACTGTACTCATCCCTCATTAGACCCATTACAGAATACAATGCCCCGTGTGGAATGTACCTCTCAAGATATATGCAACAATTGTAAAGGCCACAGAAATACCTCACCAAAAGAATCACAGGCCTAAAGCAGATGCCCTAGGCTGAGCACCTTAAAAATCTCCAGCTATACTCTGTCACATAGCGTCTACTCAGAGGCAATCTCTGCTTAACATACAAGGCCATGTCAAACCCAGAGCTGTTGGACATGCTACACTTAAAGAAATCCCAATCCCTCAGAGCCACACACTCCAGGGATCTAAACCTTGTCATCATAATAAACAAAACATGCTGGAGGGATAGGTTCCTGACCCAGAGACTCCCCAGACTCTGGAATAGACTGCCCATACATGTCAAGCAGAGTGCCTCTTTGGCCCTCTTCAAAAGGAACCTTGATGATTGGATGGGAGAAAGGAAATTCATCCCAGGGATCATGTCAGTTGCCCTGCTAGACAGGGGTCCTGGGAAGTAAATAGTGTGGGAAGAAATAGCCAGGGAATTGTTATGGCTAGGCTTTTATAGGCCAGGAATTGTTATGGCTAGACTTTTATAGGCCCTAGGGCCGATAGCCTAGTACCAACCTATGAACCTATGAACCTATTGGTTTAATGTCTCATCCACAGGATCCGGAAGGGATCAGTAAAGATTGTTCAGCATCACCACTCAGCGGTTTTGGCAAATAATTACATGTTGCTGAAATGTCAAACACCAACAAATGTCAACAGCAAATCTTGTAGATGTGTCCTTGCTAGTTCTTAGGAAAATGTGTGAGACTAGAAAGAGATAAACTATCTGCATACCATATACATAAGAGGCTACAAACAGATAAAAAGTCGACTGGAGTACCATCAAAAATTAAAAATCATCTAAACAAGGGAAAAAGAAAGCCTCCAGCATATAGCTGTTTCAAGTGTATGGAAGAAAGTTCTAGTATAAAAATGAAGGCAGTTAGGAAAAGCAAAACATAATGAATTAAAAAAAAGCTGCCATAGTGTGCAGTTAGCAGACAAGAACAGACAAATGTATTCACAGTTGAACTAGAATGGACATGGAGAGGTCTTCTTCTTCTTCTTTCGGCTTTTTCCCAGTTAGGGGTCGCCACAGCGGATCACCTTGTCCGCACATTAATTGGCAGTGGAGTTTTACGGTGTCGAGTTGCCAGCCCGGTGCCCAACCTTCCACAGAAGGCACACTCACACGCACACCTAGGGCCAATTTAGAGTGTCCAATCCACCTGCAGCATGTCTTTGGGATGTGGGAGGAAACTGGAGCACCCGGAGGAAACCCACGCGACCACAGGGAGGACATGCAGACTCCACACAGAAGGCACCCCAGCCGAGGATCGAACCGGAGAACCTCTTGCTGTGAGGTGGCAATGCTAACCACTGCACCACCGTGGCCGCCCCAGAATGGACATGGAGAGGTAAGGTTACAAAAACAGGATTAGGGGATCTGAGTGCAGTCATAGAAACCGTATGTGCAATTCTGATGAATGACATGCACAACAAATCAAACTCATTGGCGGGTTACCAAAATAGGATGGAAATGGAGAGGTAAGGTTAGAAAAATAGGATTAGGGGTATCTGAGTGCAGTCATCTGATGAATGACATACCCAACAAATCAAAGTTCATTGGAGGGTAACCAAAATGTTCTCCAGTAGTTACCAAACTTGTTGTATCTGTCCTACCTTTTGCGTAAAATCAGAAAGGGTGACGAATGACTTGAAATAGGGATTTGTGACTCCAGTTCATAGCATCAAGCCTTTTCAGGACATCATTCTTAGGTGTTTATGAGCTTGCTTATTGTGAATGGACAAAAGGAAGGACTGTCACATTACTCGCATTCTTTTGTACCAAATGCTACAGAAAACACCATTTTGTAAAAGGCAGACTTTGTGTGTGTGTGTGTGTGTGTGTGTGTGTGTGTGTGTGTGTGTGTGTGTGTGTGTGTGTGTGTGTGTGTGTGACAGAGAGAGACAGGGAGTAAAACATGCATTAGTTTAACACTATAGATAAATCCAATATATTTATGCTTTTATAGTAACCACCAAAGAGCAGGATTCTTTTTGTTGAAAAAACAAGAACCAAAAATGAAAGATGTAATGTCAACTGGCAAAAACGTTGTAGATCATCCATTTTTATTTCACAAAACACAACTTCATATCTAATGCTTTTGACAATAACAATGACTTCTTCAGAATCTGAAGTAAAAGGACATGCCACAGTTGCTTTTAAAATCTATCAAGAACCAATCACATCTTGAGAAACAAAACATGTGCGTAATTTTATTCTTAATAAAGAAATTCAGTTCAAAATTCTAATAATAGGCATTAGCCAGTTTAAAAATATATCTGAAAAAAAACTTTGGGCAAATGCCCATCATAACCTAGCTGCACTTAAGGTCAAATGACTAATTTTTCATTAGCTCCTGACAGAATGTCGGCATCTAACTCTAATTGCCACCACAGTTAAAATTTTTCTAAAATGTTTTTCTACATCTCTTAGTGGTTTTTACAGCCTTATGAAGACCAATAAATAAAGTTTTTTTTTTTTAGATATTTTGTTTTGTAAGAAATCATTCAATGTGTTTTTAACTGATTAATGCCTCTTTATTAGGTTTTTGAATGAAATTTTTTTATTAAGAGTAAAATGATGCACATGTTTTGCTTCTGAAGATGTGATTGGTTCTTTATAGTTTTTAAAAGAAGGCGTAGTATGTTTTTCTTACTTCAGATTCTGAAAAAGTTGTTACTGATGAAAGCACTAGATATGAAATTGATCTACAATGTTTTTGGCAGATGATGTTACTTCTCTAGTTTTTGGTTCTATGTTTTTATAGTAATACAGGGAGCCACTGTTTATTTTATGTTTAGCATATGTCTAAATATTTGAGTGTCCCCCCCCCAATTGCCAAGATAAGTTTATTTTCTCTCCATATTACTGAAAGAAATCACTGAAAATAAAGGAACCTACAGATTCGTGAAGCAGGAATATTTTAATGGAAAACACATTTTGGCATGTATGACATATTCCATTTTTAAATATTAGCTTATAGTTGCAAGTTGTGAAGAAATATTGATATTTAAGTTGTTGTTTGTATGCTTCTGTGCAGAGTTTGTATACCTTTCCGGTGTCTGTATGGAATTTAATAGTGTCTTGCATTTATCCACACCCTACAATGAAATGATATCTAGTCCAGTACTGGTACCTACCTTGAACTCACTGCTTGCAAGGACAGGTTTGAGTTTCCACTATGATGAACTGAATACAGCAGATGTTGATCATAAATAGATTAATGGAAGGATGGATCACAGAATGATCGACCGATCAAATGATTAAATGAACAATGATCATGACACTCCATGGAAAGCTGTTACACAGATGGCAGTTTGATAGTGAAGAATTAGGTTTGCAGGATAATGTTTCAGAGGATAACTTTTCTAGCTTTTATACTTCTAGAGAAATTCACAGTTTCAGGTCTTCCTGCAGTCTATACACCAAATGCTATTCAAAACTATGCATAGCAAAGTAGAACAACACCCTCTTCTGAGACAGGGAATTGTGTTAACCAGAAGATATGAGTGCTGTTTTATAGTATACAATTCAAGGAGGAAGCCTACAAATGAGAATCCTTCTAGTGTTTATGGTTCTCCAGAGTTACAATTTCCGGTTAATCTGTAGTCCATGTCCTGAAGGCTAATACGTAGCTATACATAGCAAAGTATGTCATATGTTATCTTTTGAGAAAAGGAATTACCCGAAGCAGAATATGTGAGTGCTATTTTATTGCAATGTATCAATGAAAGTTACATGCAAAAGATAACACTCCAAGTGGTTATAGCTCTCAGAAATTTTTCAAGTCAGTCTGGAATTTGTGTCTCATAGGCTATGTATGGCAAAGGAGTATATCACCATATTCAGAGAAACTGAATTATCTAAAGAGAATATGTGATTGCTGTTCTGTAGTATACAACCAGAGAAAGTAACATGCAAAGAATGATGCTTCCAGTGTTTATGCTTCTCTAGAAATGCACTGTTTTAGGTCAGTCTGAAGTTTATGCCTCACATGCTACACAAAGCTATACATACCAAAGTAGGACATCACTGTGTTCTGAGAAATGGAATTATCCATTCCAGAATATGTCAGTGCATTTTGTAGCATACAAGCCAAGGAAGTAACCTGCAAATCTGGAAGTGTACAATTACTCTGGACCAAATGTGATTCACCACCATTTTAGCTATCAGGTCCAGCCAGTCAGTATGAAGACTCTAGACTTCAGAATGAGACTTTCATCAAAATGAAATACCGTGCCTGAAAAGCTCTGGCATACAGTTTGGAAAAAAATCTAGAAGAGCAATGAAGATGCATGAAAACATCCATCAAAGAAGCAACAAACCTTTGTGTGAAACAACTTCTAAAATTAGAAAATACAGTTCTTAAAGAAAGTGGCATTAAAAACTAAAGAGAAACATGTAGTATCTGGGGAAAGCAAAAGAAACAAAGAATGGGGACAGAAACTATCAAGTCAAGACGAAATGAGCAGGAAGGGCAGGCAGAAAAGCAGAGATCTAAACTGAACACATTATAATAGCATAATGTCATGCAAAAACTGTACTTTAAACTTGGTTGATTCATTAAACCTGAAGTTTCATTTGTCAATGAAAAAGATATTCTGATACACCATTTGGAACATGGCCTGCCATTCACTTACCTAGAATGTTGTACTAATAACCACTCAAGTTGCTACTACACCCTGCACAATTCTCTCATTTAGTTCCCACCTGGAGAGCCTGCTGAGCAGAATATGCATGTGCTCTAAGTGTCTCTGTGGATATTATGGGGAATGATCTTGTTTTCTCACGCATTTCAAAGATGTACTGCAGGGGAACTAGCAATCTATCAGACTGCTGGTGTGTGAGAGAGACAGAGAATTAGTATACATGTGCGTATGCAGTTGTGTTTGTGTGCGTGTGTGTGTGTGTGTGTGTGTGTGTGTGTGTGTGTGTGTGTGTGTGTGTGTGTGTGTGTGTGTGTGTGTGCGCGTGTGTGTATACATGTGTGTATTTGTACTCTGCCAGAATTAGTTCTCTAACACCTGTTTAGTGCCTGGCTCATGTATGGGGTAAAAGTTTTGGAAAATAAAACGTTATGGACATTATTGTAGAAACAAAAAAACCCTGATTATTCCATTATTTCTCAGTCTTTTTTTTTTTTTTTTGCTTTTATGTATCATGTGCTTATGTGTGTTTGTGTGTGTGGGGGGGGTGTCAGCCATCTTTTATTCATTTAGCATTAGAGAATGACATACTTTTACAAAAAAGTGTCAATACTTCTAAGTAAAAAGCAGCTGGGTACAACAAACCTACCTGTCCTATTTACTCTTGTATTTAGATAAAAGAAAAAGGAAACTGTTTGCGATTTGTCAGTACCAAAGTACTGTCATTTTCTCAACTGTATGATGACCTTGGAGTTAAATTGGTAATTTTGTAGTGGATGGCTGATCATCATCTTCATTATCATCATCACCAACCTTCCTTTCCTATTTTTCTTCATGATGTCTTATAAATTGTTCCCACATCTGGTGATTCAGTGGCACTCTCCTATTTTCTTTAAAAGTCATGCCTGACTGTTGCAGGTCTTCCCTCATGCATCTCTTTGCTATATGTGTTCATTTCATCTTGCCTTCTTTCTGTCTCTTTCAAATCTTCTTTACCAACTCATCTACTGCTTTCCTGCACATCTGCCCACATTATTGTAATTTGCTCTTTTTGAAGTTTTCTGCAACTGTAACTACTCTAGCTTCTGCTCTAATGTCATCATTTCTTCATCTGTCTCACTGTGTGCAACCTATCACCTATCTTAAGCATTTCATCTCCATCACTTCTAGAGTCAACAACAGCTCTGCTTTTATTGCCCAGGTTTTTGTGCCATACAAAAGTACTGGTCATGCTATTGTTTTGTAAATCTTTCTTTAAAGCTTCTTTGGCATTCTTACATGACACACAATGTCTGACACTCTGTGCCAATTGGGTGCAGCCCCCTGATTCTGGCTTTGACCTCCTCATTCAGGCTTCCCTTCTCCTCAACTACCCTTCCAGATACTTGAAGCTGTTAATCTGTTCCAGTATTTTCCCTTCTAGCTCAATTTTCAACTTCTTCTGATTCTTCCAGTTGCTGCCATAACATCTACCTTGTCTGTAAATAAAACCCAACTAGGTGGAATGCTACACCACTCATACCCCCCACACCACCCCTAACTATAAATAACAACTCCAGGATCACACTACAGTGTAGAAAAGGACATGTCGGGCAGGTTTACCTGCCCTGGGAAAAATCTGCCATTCGGTATTTTGTTTTCATGATTTTTATCTCATGAAAATGAAATTCGATTATATGGCCATTCAAGTATTAGAAGGGAATCCCCTGAGATGTATAAAGAACCTCAGGAAATGGGTGAAGAATACTCAAGGGGCACAATTTGTCAGTTTAGTACATGGCTAATAGTGTTAAGCAGATTTGAATTAAGAATTAGGACCCCATTTTTGAATCAACAATTTAAAGAAGTGGTTGGGTGACATCATTATTGGTTTACAAAAGAGGGATCAATTTAAAACAAAATTTTGAAAGGTGCAGTGATATTGTGAATTCTAGAGAAAGAAGAGGCATGAGAAAGTGTGTGGGCTGTACAGGGTGTCTCTACATCTCTGAAGGCACTAATATTAATACAACCAATTATCCTAGAACCATTGCCCTTAGTGGCTACCGGTAAGTTTTATTGTAAGGCTAAGAATGTTGTCTATTGCACATTGTGTTTGCCTTGTTCCTCTTTTTATATGGGGAAACAGAGGACAAGGATTTATCAACACAGTTATGCAATTAAAAAAAAACATGATATGACTAACGCCCTATCTAAGCATTCTGTTAACTGTAAAAATTTTAAGAAATTTATGTTTTTTTTTTTAATTTTGGAAAAAGTGAAACTCTTTGGCAAGGGTTTAGAAATCATGAGGTGTATTTTTAGACTAGAGAGTTGCACTGACAGCTTTTGTTGAATGCAACTAATCCACTTGTGAGTAATGAGAACACCTCTATTAGTAGTTTGTAGCAGTTAAGGAGAACAAGACTGTGACTTTTAGTGGTGTTCATTTCTTTTACATTTTATGAAACAAATGTGTACTTGTGTTTAATGATGAATTTAAAAGGGTGTTTTATTGCATATTGTAGATGACATGTTTTTGACAGTACTATTTAAACATGGAATAGAGCTGTTTTTATTTGTTCTGATGAAGTTCTGACTTATGAGGGAACAAAACTACTAAACCTCTATTAAATTTATTTTCTGGACTTATCTGTTCAACAACACAGTTGTTTAGAAGAATATGAAAGTTTCCTTTTTCTGGGAGATCACCAAGAAAAACAGCATTTTGAAAGACTGATCCTTCCCTGGAAATGAACTTCCTAAAAATGAAGGAGCAACACTTGGACCTTCCCCAATGTCAGCAAGAGTATCTGAAAAAGCAGCTCAACCACCACAGAGTTTGGACCTGCCTCCAGGTCCTTAGTGACTTCCCAAGGAACAACATCAGAAGGACCAAGAAAAAGTGGTGAGAGGCCTGAGAAACAGAAGATGGCTACAGCAGACTCACTCAACAGCAGCTGAGGTGAAGCAGGAGACAAGATTGAAGCCTCTCGGATAACTTTTCACTTCTTGTAGATTGGGAAGGGAATGTTGGAGTTACCAGGACCCAGATCCAAAAAAGTTAAGTTTGTAAATAACATTTTTAGTGACTCCAGAACAATACTTTTTAACAGAAAAGTAGCACTTTTCCCTCCCTCACAAAATAAGAAAAATAATAATGGAATCACAAAAAAGGACTCAGGACTGCCTGTCTACCGAAAAAGGTATCTGATAATGACATAACTGGGAAATTAAATTTTTGAGGCAAAAATCTTTAATGACAACCACCAAAACCATAAGCCCTGGCAACTACCCACAAGTTTTGAGTGAAAAGTAAAATTTTCTGTTACAAAATTTAATTATTTGAAAAGCACAGAGAACCATGACTCAAAAACATCAGATTTAAGGTAAATGTATAGTGACAACAACAAAAAAAAAAAACACTAGTTCTAGCATTTAGCAATTGATTGTAACAGAAAAGAAAAACTTTTCCTTGAAAAAAGATGAAGTAGAAGTTATTCCCCAACAGTGTACTTACTGGCTCAGATTTGGTAAAGTGATAGCTGACTACTGATCACTTGAAAAAAGAAAGCTCTTAAGTTTTAGTACCATTTTATACTGCTATCCTTGAGATGTACAGTGGCTAGGGCATATAGCTTTGAATGCTGGCTGGACTGATCCTTGTTAGGATGCTTCATATAGCTTAGGCTACTGCAGCAGTGATCAAATGATGACCACCTATGCTGCACTTGATAAATCCTAACTGTACAGCAAACTGAAGACTACCTCAATGTGCTCAGAACTTTGATTTTTAGATCACTTTTACATGGAAAGACTGAAATACTAGTCAGAATGCTCTGTTTGAACTTCACTTTTGTTATCTTCAGGAAATATCACTGTCACTGTATTCTTTACAGTTGGGCTTTTGCTCACACTGGCCTCATTTTTCACTAGCTGACAATCCCTGTGTGAGCTAGAACAGCTCTCATAATGCATGGAAACTATAATGGTTAACAAGTTCAGAAAGATGACGGACCACCACAAGGGAAAGACCTCCAGATCCCTGGAAGGTCCATTATATTCCTATAATTCTCAACCAGGACAGCATTACTGTACTTAAACAATGCACTATTATTCATAATGAACAATGTACAGTACATTTTTCTTTATTATTCCTTTTTTCTTTTAACATTTTGACATAAAATGGACACTTTTCTGTCTGTTAACTGTATTTTTATACTTTTGATGTTATTTCAAAACAGTTATGGTACATGAAATTTGGAATCTAGCAGGATTTAAGAGGGCTATTACTATAGATATTACTTAGTTGTTTGTCTTTCGGCTTTTCCCGGTTAGGGGTCACCACAGCGGAACTCCAGTCCGCTAATGATTGGCAGTAGATTTTACCAAACGCTGAGGTGCCAGCTTGACGTCCAACCTTCAACAAAGGCATGCCCATTTACGCATGTCTTTCGAATGCCCATCCAACCGTGGGAAGGACACGCAGACTCTGCACAGAAGGCACTCCCCGCACTCCAGCCGAGAATCGAATGGGAGAACCTCTTGCTGGGAGGCAACAATGCTACTGCTGCACTACCGCGACAATACAAACTATAGATATTACTTAGTAAGCATATTTATTTAAGTACTTAATGACAAGCTTTTCTTGTAGTGTGTGTGTGTGTGTGTGTGTGTGTGTGTGTGTGTGTGTGTGTGTGTGTGTGTGTGTGTGTGTGTGTGTGTGTCAGTGTGTGTTTGCGCCAGGTTTTTCTCATCACAGAATTACTAATGGCTTTCCTTCTTACTGTTTATATATATGTGTGTGTGTTTATATATATATATATATATATATATATATATATATATATATATATATACATACAAATATATATTATATATTATATGTGTGTGTGTGTGTGTGTGTGTGTGTGTGTATGGGTATAGTGACAATCGCTGAAGCAGTAAAATGCCAGTGCCACTAACATCGGCACACTAATGTCGACAAACATCAACACACTTCTACGCATGCTCAAGGTAATTCCTCGGACCATGCATAGCTTAAAACAGCTGCCAACTCCAATACTGCAAAATCCCTAGGAAAACGGCAGATTTCCAGAACCTTGGGGATCATGCAATCTCAAACAAATGTTGACCATTTGTTTTGTTGGCCAAAGTGTGTCAACAACACAGGGTTGATTTAAATGAAAACCGACTACCTGCCGATAGCTCATATAATGAACAGTATATATGTATAGCTGCTATTAACTAATCTCAGTGGTAAATGGTGACTTTGAAAGCAAGGGGGATTGCAGGAAGCAAGTGAATGGGTGGGGCTAATTGGAATGGTAATGGGCTCTATTATAACATGTCAGTGATCATCACCTTGGATCAAACAACAGAAGGTGTCACCTGTCAGTCACTTTCTTCTATGGCTGCCTCAGTACCCATTCATTTTATACAGCTGTGACCACCAAACAGGTACGCGGGCACACACACACACACACACACACACACACACACACACACACACACACACACACACACACACACAGGACCACCAACTATTACAGTAACTTGTATGACAATGTGTGAACATCCCAGAGATTTGACTGTAATCAAATAAATAAACTGCTGCACAAGAATGAATCTTTTCAGCTCACTACTTTCAGAATGCAGTGTGCAATCTACAGCAACTCCACCCTCTGCTTACATATGCTGTTCAACCTCTTAACAAAAGAATAAAGCAGAAAGGTAAAAAAATGACAAATGACCAAAATTAGATCTCCAACAGTCATTACCATGAGCCACCCCTGTTATGTATATATATATATATATATATATATATGTGTGTGTGTGTGTGTGTATATCTAAGTTAAACAAAATTTCAGCAGACTAACAACCTAAATGTCAACAAAAAGATTGACAAAAAAATTGACTGATTGGTGTGCATGCTCCAAGACATAACCACTGAGAATGCAACACACAGGACAATGTATTTGCAAGAGGGCAAGCCCCGCTGCATCCCCTTGATACTTAATTATGCCAATTCCAAGACTGCAAAATATTGGGGGGGCATATTCCACAGCCCTAGTGTTATAATGATCTTGCACCAGTATTGACAGCTTTTCTGTTGATCAAATGCAACAGGAGAGTGGTCGACATTAGCAGCAAATGATCGATTTGTCTTGATCCACACACACACACACACACACACACACACACACACACACACACACACACACACACACATACACACACACACACACGCGCGCACACACACACGTATGTATGTATGTACATATAGGTTATAGAAACTGAACTGAAAGACTGATGGGAGACTCACTGTTTAACTAATTCTCCTTTTTATTGAAAATCTGTGTGGGTAAGTTCAAGCTTGATGAATTTGTGTGCATGTGTGTGTGTGTGTGTGGGGGGGGGGCATTTAAAGGCCTTTAAGAACATAGAAGGGACTGATAGCCAGTGCTGGTGTTATCTGTGTGACAAAGACTCACAAGTTTCATAGCTAGAAATTTTCTCTTAACAAAAAATTTATATGGTTTAAAATGTGTACTGAAATTTTGGCTAGATCCTGGGGGTCAATATACTGAAAGTAAAATGATAGAAATGATAGCTACTAATGAATTTAAAAGGGCTTTACATGCTTCTTTATCAATGCATTTCAAACAGACCCAGAGTACACTAAAAATGTTGTAGTGGTAGAGAGATTAGTATGCAGTGAAAATGTCATTTTCCAGCCCCCCTCCCCACCTGTCAACCATTATGCCTCCTTCTATTGGATTCAAGACTATTGGTTCTCTAGGCATGATGATTTTAATGTGACTGTTTAAAGATCAGCAGTCTAGACCTATAGTAAAGCAGGTGTCTAATGAACAGAAAGAATTAGCTGTAGACATACTTTATTTTAAATGTGGAAAAAGGGGTCACATACATTTTAAATGTACCACTGTTACCCCAGTGAAAACTGGGACCAGTAGAATACTATTGATGCTACTAAGCCTACTATGGGTCTATATTAGAACACTGAAGTTTCAAAACTTCGTGTGTTCTAATTTCGAACCCTATTCAATGAAAATGTAAAACATCGAACATACAGAACAGCAAATTTTTTCCTAGGTAAAAAATTTGCTGTTCCAAAACACATACACACAAGACAAGCACACCAAACAAACAGCAGTCCACACACATACACCTAAACTGTTACACCTAACCCTACACTAAACTATACATGCACCACTAACTATCCACTTACTTTAACCCAAACCCTAACCCTAACCCTAAGGTCCGTCACTATCGTACAGTCACCTCACCCACGCCCTAACCCTAACCCTAACTCACCTACCCTGCCCTAACCCTCATGTCCACACAATCACACACTTACTTGACCCGCTCCCTAACCCTAACTCACCTAACCTGCCCTAAACGTCATGTCCACACAATCGCACACTTACCTGAACCCGACCCGTAACTTTCCACCAGAGCACTGAAAATACAGAAGTAACAGAAACAAACCAAATTCTTTCCCTAGGAAAAAATTCAGTTTTCTGTTTCTTCGATATTTTCAGCTGAAAACGGGTCGATATTAGAACACTCGAAGTTTTGAAACTTCGGTGTTCTAATATAGACCCGCCTACTATATGTAATACGTTGCAGTTCAGTTACCCTTCGGCTATTGTGCCGCTACAAAGTATTGCAGTCTGTTAATTGATTGCAAGAGCATCTTGATTCCAGCCGTATGGTCACACAAAACTTCAGTATATGTGTGGAAACAAGATCCTTTATAAAAAGCAGTGAGAGTCTACATTTGTTTATATAAGAAACAATACACTATTACTCAAGCAGAAATACAAACTGGACTTGAGAATGTAGCTCATTACTGTTGTAGTTTACAGTTTAACATAATATAATAAGAGATAATTATTTCCCTACTTTAAAAATTTGCGAAGACAAAGGAAAGAAGTTAATCTCTTTAATAAATTACCTTATCAGTGAAAGGAAGAAAACAATCAATTATATAAGCCCAACAGATATTCATCTGTGTTGGGACCAACCACCAGATATGCTCATAATATATATATCTAACATAGATTAATGGATATTGTTAGAAAGTCTTGAAGATGCAAACATCTGGCTAAGGATACAGAGAGAGAGGAATAACCTATGCCATACAAAGAGATATTTCAGTATACTCTTCCTATGGCAGACCAGCTTGCAAGAGCAGAAGTAATAGAAGGAAGGAGGGAAGGAAGGAAGGGAGTTATCACAGTAAAATATTGCAGCCTGAAAGTGTTACAACGCAGGGAGTGGAAGTGTTAACTGCAAAATGACTAGCAGAAATTAATTGAAGACATTACACTCAAAGTATAATCCAGGGGAATATAATTAGAAATGATAGAAAATGCACAACCTGGGCAGAATTCTGTCAAACTAAAACAAAAAGTTCCACAAATGTGGAGAAATGTGCAAATTAGAAAGCCTTCACTGATGTAGCAAAAAAGAAATGAATGGTACCTATTTGACTAAATCTATTTCTGTTAGTATGATTATCCTAGCAAACACTACAAATTAAAAATTGTTAACTGACAATTAAAATATTCCTTATTTTAACAAACAAAAAAAAAGATAAAATATCGCCTTTAAAAAAGCTTAGCTATCTCTATTTTTCTTCTCCAAAATATCATTGAGTGCAAACATCCACCCCAACCTCAGTCCTAACCAAGCCATCAACCAACAACCTCTCTTTGCAATAACAGCCTCACCGTCCACTAGTCCAAAACAATTAAACATCGTTTCTTAAAATATGTAGTATCTGTAACAAAGTCTCAGAACTACACACCTGAATGTCCCATCTCTCCCCAGATAAACTAGCCATTTCAGAAACTTGGTTCAAACTGATTATAACAGACTCTGAAATAATGCCCCCTGGCAAAAAAGATGGTGGGACAGCTCTCTTATATTCTAACTAAATTACCCCTTACACAAACACAATGCCTAAATTCCAGAATGCTGAATTACACATTTCCTTCCTTAAATTGAATAACTGAAAACAGATCTGTATCATCATCCTCTATAGTCCCTCTGGTTAAAACACAGACATTCTAAAAAAACACTTTCTACAGGTCAGTCCATACTTTCTCAAATGAAAAAAATCATACTAGGTGACGTCACTTCTGACCAGAAGATTTCTCCCAAGTTTCCAATCAGTATTAATCTCTGTGTTCTGCCCCAGTTCATTAATACCCATATATGCTACAATAAAGCCACCGATAATCACACCAATCTGGACTAGATCATTGTGTCTGGTCCCCAATAAATAAACCTCGTTTGGTACTTTCTCTCATTCCATTAGCAACCACTTCCCAACCAATACACACCAAATTTTTACTCAACCTAAACAGCATATATATATATATATATATATATATATATATATATATATATATATATATATATATATAAACATATGTCTACTTCTAAATTTCAAACTTTCACAAGTTCAAATTTATTATAGTCAAGGCCATAAAATCAAACTTGTGAAAGTTCGAAATTTAAATAAAAAAAATAAAAACAAAAAAAAATTTTTTTACATTTTTAACCCCCATACCCCCCTGCTAATTAAATGCACCAACTCTGAGATCACACTACAGCAAGGAAAATGGTAACTATACCATTTCATGCTGTACAGCGATCTTCATTTGCGTCTATATCATATGAGTGAATTGTACAAACTGCGAACACTCATAATATCGAATGTACTGGACCTCAAAGTGCTTTTTCTGAGATCGCAGTACAGTGAAGAATGGGATATTTGCCCTTTCCTCATTGTAGTGTGATATCAGAGTTAGAATATATATTTAGCAGGGGGTGTGGGGGGCACAGCCCCCCACAATACGAAGTTCGAGGTCCGGTACATTTTATATTATGAGCGTTTGCAATTTGTGTGATTCGTTCATATGATATAGACCCCTCCAATTAAGTGGTTCAAACTTTCACAAGTTCGATCTTATGGCCTTGACCATAAGAAATTGCAACTTTGCAATTCAACAACTGGTCTTTCCTAAGACACCTCCCCTTAGATGAAGCTATACTCACATTCAATAAAATATTCCTTGACATATTAAATAGCTCCTCCACATCAGGAAAAAAAAAGAGTAAAATCTAACAGTACCCCCTGGCTGTCCAACAGCTGTATAATTCTAGAATTCTCATGCAAAAAAGAGAGAAAGTCTGGTCATTGTGCCTTGTAAACAAAACACTCCAACTTCAGCAACAATTCAGGGAGCTTAGAAATACAACAAAAAAGCAAATCAATATTGACAAAAA
Source organism: Protopterus annectens (assembly GCF_019279795.1). Classification (NCBI taxonomy): domain Eukaryota; kingdom Metazoa; phylum Chordata; order Ceratodontiformes; family Protopteridae; genus Protopterus; species Protopterus annectens. The sequence goes on from NC_056744.1 coordinate 780,615,249, forward strand.
GCAGTACTATAGCAACTTCTAAAACCAATAAAAATCCATACCCCAAAACTTCTGGTCTTTTATCAATAACATACTTCCCCCCACGTACTAAACCCATCCCAAATCCATTACCAAATAGTTCAGCTTTAGAAATAGCTTTAGAAATTCCAACTCAGTTTAACCCATATTTAATTGACAGCATAACATCCCTCAATAAAAGCACCTCTCCCAATGTACCCTTTACACTTCCTCTAAATCCTGCAGACAACGTCCCTACAACACAAACATTTTTCTGCCTACATCCACCATTAGGAAACTACTTCATAAACTTAAGCATTGCTCCCATTTGGTTGACAACCTACTCTCAGAATAACCCAAAATAGCTACTGACATAATAGCATACCCCATGTCAATTTTAATTGACAGATCAATTACAAAATCCTAGTCCAAATCTTTTGGAAAAAAGTCCTATGTCACCCCCCTCTCCCCAAAGGCAACAATTAACAAAGCTAGAGATGGAGGTAAACTCACCTCTGCCCTATTCCTCAACCTAGCCAAAGCCTTTGACACTGTCTCTCATAATAAACTCCCACAGCACATGTTCAGGTAGACAACAATTAGTAAAATGGCTCAGTACTCCAACTCTTTTCCTGCATGTGACCACAGGAGTATTCCACGGTTCCATTTTAGGACTTTTGTTCAATATTTTCATTAATAACCTCTATACATTTTCTAAGTAGGTATCACGTTTGCAATATGCAAATCACTCCAAGCTTATAAGCAATGAGTAACTCAAGAAGCATTTAACTGTAACAAAAACTGGCTCAAAAATGCCTAACTTCTTCTTAATCCTAAGAAAATTAAGTTAATATTATTTTCCCTGAAAACCTCACCAACACAAATCCAATTTCAGAATCAACTCTCTTGACAACATAGAAATTGAAATGATCTTTCATACAAAACCTTAAATTTGATCTTCACATTCTAAATTCTATAAACAAAATACATAAAATGATGGGCATGCTGTATAGAAGCAAGCGATATGTCACCAATTCTACTAAAGTAACTATAGCCACCTCCTACATACTTCCCGGTCTTCTTTATGGTGCACCTGTATTCACCATCCTCCAGTCAACTGTAAACACTAAACCAGAACAATGCTACAATAAAGTTGTCCACTTTTCCTCGAACAAACATAATTTCACCCATCAGTGATCCACTGTCAAGAAACTTAATTGGTTGGATCTACCCGACTACTTTAACTGTACTCACTACCTACAAACCCACTGACTACCCCTCCCTTAGTTCTTTTTGCCATAGCTATCTTCCCAATCGACCACTATATTCAAATCTCAATACACTGCTTTCTATCCATAAGCCACATAATATAGCTAGACAGAGCCTTTAGTCTTACTGTATGACAAAAGCATGTAACTTAATCCCAGTAACTATCAGGACCTCCCCAAATGTTTTTACCTTCAAAACCTCACTAAAAACTGTTTTGTAAACTCATGGCTCTGTTCCTGTTGTACTCCAGGCTAACTCTCTATTTCCATAACCTATCATTTCCTCAGCCCTTCCTTTAACTTTTGCTGCCATTGTGCTCATCTCTCCCTCTCACCCTTTAACTCTTCTCAGTATCCTTCTCCTCTTCTATAATTATGTCTCATTATTTACCCTACACCGTTCCAACCATCTAAATCAACTTACTAACCAGCTCCTCTTATTTTTCCTTCTCCTACTTTATACTTACAACTTACTACTTCCTAAAATAGTTGCTCTCTAGAATATTATTAATTTATTTGCTTCTTGCAATATAACTGAATTTCTATTATCTTAAGACTCATGACATTTAATTACTTGTAGCATTACAAATGTAACAATATATTCTTTGCAATTTTTTTTTCCGTTTTTAATTTCTCCAAGTCTTTTGGGTTTTTAATACCATGACGGGAATGGACCTCATTCCTAAGTCAAAGTATGATTAAAGTTCATGAAATTAGTATTGTTTCACTCTTTGATGTTAGTCAAAAGTGCTCTTCGCAGTACCCGCAGTGTGCCCAGTAATGACTCCTTCAGCAATTCGTATGGTGTTACATGAATTGGTAACATATCTAAATATGATTGTAAATTATTTTTTATAAGGCCCATTGCTCCTACTACTATTGGAATTGTCTGGGTATCTTTCTTCCACATGGCTCTCGTTTCTGCCTGCAGATCAAGGTATTTTATGACTTTGTGTCTCCCTGTATGCAAGACACTGTACTCACTAGGTGCGGCGATTTCAATGATCAATGCTACTTTTGTCTTCTTTTTTTGGACCACTATATCCAGTTTTCTAGCATCTATCTTTTGAACTGTTGGTATTGGGTGATCCCATGTGATATAAACCATAATTTTCTATGATTCTTTGTGGCTCATGTTTCCAGTGTTTTTCAGCCACTTCGATACCATAATGTTTGCACAATCTCCAGTGTAACAGTCTTGCCACATTATTATGCCTTTCAGTATACAGTCTTCTATATCCAGTTTTCTAGCATCTATCTTTCGAACTGTTGGTATTGGGTGATCCCATGTGATATAAACCATCATTTTCTATGATTCTTTGTGGCTCATGTTTCCAGTGTTTTTCAGCCACTTCTACCATAATGTTTGCACAATCTGCAGTGTAATAGTCTTGCCACATTATTATGCCTTTCAGTACACAGTCCCTCTGCCATTAGTGTATCACAATCAGCAACAACGTGTGTGGGTGTTTCCAATTTGGTTTTACAAAACCTACATATGTCTGTTTCTCCCACATGTTCAATGGACTTTATAAACCAGCATGTATGTAGCCCACTATCTTGGGCTGCCAATATTAACCTTTCATTTCTTGATGTGAATTTGACTCTCTTTAACCATTCCTGCATTTGTTCTTGATCAACATGAGGCTCTTCCAGAAATTTCTGTACATACAACTATATTTATGTTTTTTCCACATTTCTTGCCTTCTCATCTGGTCATTCACCTTATATTCTTTCTTTTGTTTTTCAGCACATTTAGTTGCTGCCTGGTTTTTATCTACTTCTGGTTTGATTTCCATTCCTGCTTGATGTCGATATGCTTCTGCTAAATTAAGCAGAGACGTTATCTTAGATTTATTCTCATCATGTTTCAAAACTTTCACTACATTTGGATCTTGTGAGGTCAGTAGATATGTGTGGAGTCCCAGCTATTACAGATCTAAACATGTAATCAATTTCAAGGAGGCCCATCCCTCCTTTGGAACGGGGAATATACAATCTTGGTATACACTGATTTTTATAAATCTGTTTCCAATTCAGTTTTACAAAACCTATATATGTCTGTTTCTCCCACTTGTTCAATGGACTTTGTAAACCAGCGTGTACATAGCCGCTGTCTTGGGCTGCCAATATTAACCATTCATTTCTTGATGTGAATTCGCCTCTCCTTAACCATTCCTGCATCCTTCCATGACGGGAATGGACCCCATTCCTAAGTCAAAGTATGATTAAAGTTCATGAAATTAGTATTGTTTCACTCATTGATGTTAGTCAAAAGTGCTCTTCGAAGCACCCGCAATGTGCCCAGTAATGACTCCTTCTGCAATTCGTATGGTGTTACATGAATTGGTAACATATCTAAATACAATTGTAAATTCTTCTTTAGAAGACCCATTGCTCCTACTACTATTGGAACTGTCTGGGTATCTTTCTTCCACATGGCTCTCATTTATGCCTGCAGATCAAGGTATTTTATGACTTTGTGTCTCTCTGTACGCAAGACACTGTAGTCACTAGGTGTGGCGATTTCAATGATCAATGTTACTTTTGTCTTCTTTTCTTGGACGACTATATCTGGTTTTCTAGCATCTATCTTTTGAACTGTTGGTATTGGGTGATCCCATGTGATATAAACTTCATCATTTTCTATGATGCTTTGTAGCTCATGTTTCCAGTGTTTTTCAGCCACTTCGATACCATAATATTTGCACAATCTACCCTACACCGTTCCAACCATCTAAATCAACTTACTAACCAGCTCCTCCTATTTTTCCTTCTCCTACTTTATACCTACAACTTACTACTTCCTAAAATAGTTGCTCTCTAGAATATTACAAATTGTTTTAATTTGCTTCTTACAATATAACTGAATTTGTATTACCTTAAGACTCATGACATTTAATTACTTGTAGCATTACAAATGTAACAATATATTCTTTGCAACATAATATGTAGATTGATGAGCGTTCATGTAGCAGTTCAAGTTTTTTATTGTAAATTTTACATAAGGAGGACTGTTTTACCCTTTGTAGACGCAGTTCTGCATTAAATTTTACAAAACATCAGTATATTTGCAACAGAATGATGAAATGGTTTATGTATGATGCATATTATATTGTTTAGATATCTGCAATATATGTCTTTTTTATTATATCTGAAATCTATTATATAAGTTGTGTTTGGAACATACTAAAAAGGTTCTTATTTTGCTAAAGTGTTAGGTGACTTTAAGTCACTTGGTTTCCACTAATTATTTAATTGGAGGGAAAAAGGTTGCTAGCAGTGATTGGTTTAACAGGGTTTAACATTTTTAGGCTTGTGATAGAATTATGTCTGATGAAGCGTAGGAGTACTACGCAAAAGCGCTTACATGTTTTCTACTAAATAAATTGTTTGGTTTTACACTGTCTGTGTCCTTTGCCTGCTTGGATTTCTTGCTTTATATTTTTGGAGCCTGGTCTGGACTTTATCTGGTGCAGTTGTTTTATTTTTACCTACAAATGCAATGTAGTTTTCATTTTTGTCATCATCATCATCAACTTCTTTTTCCCGATTTTTACATGGTGTTGGGGTCGCATATCAATATTAGTCAGTATAACCAACTCACCTAGAAAGTCGGCATATACAAAATGAAAATGTGACAAAAATGAGCAGATAATGAGAAGCTGAAACCAACCACTCCGGCAGCTGACAATCTACCTGCAGACTTCCTACAAATAACTGCTGAAGCAATAGCCTAGCCAGTGTCCATGCTCATAAATAGGTCAATATCAGAACAGAAAGTACCTCACATCTGGAAAATATCACACATTATTCCACTGCACAAAGGGGGTAAGTCCCTTGAACTTAGTAACTATTGCCCTATTGCAATCCTATCTCCTTTATAAAAAAATATTAGAAAGGGTAGTTCATTCCCAGCTAATTCAATACCTTCTAAAAAATAACCTGCTATCCATATCTCAGCATGGCTTCAGACCTTCCCAAAGCACTACTACAGCACTACTCTCCTTCACCAACATCGTCAATCATGATAGAAACAATGGTCTATTTGTATCCTCAGTATTCCTAGACTTATCAAAAGCCTTTGACATGGTGAACCATAGTATGGCTCATAGAAAGTCTAGCAGCACTTAACATAAGCTCTTCCACCATATCATGGTTCAATAACTACTTAGCAGACCGTCACCAGGCAGTTCTTTGGCAAGAGCAACTTTCCCCTCATTTACCAGTAGGAATAGGTGTCCCCCAAGGGTCCATCCTAGGACCTCTGTTATTCTCACTATTTACTAACCAAATAGCCTCATCCATACTCTCTGCCTCAGTTGTGCAATATGCAGATGATACCACCATTATATGTGCCTCCCCCACCCTATATGAACTAAAAGCCATAACCCAAAACAACTTATCCTTAGCTGAAGAATGGTTCACTAACATAAAACTTATTCTTTATCCCAAAAAAAACTAAACTCATTCTCTTTGGCCCTGGTAGATCTCCTCCACCAAATAATGATTTTACCATAACATCTAGAGACCGCATACAAATTACCCCAATCACACACGCAAAACTATTAGGTGTTGAAATCAACAGTAATCTAAGATTTGACATTCATATAGCCCAAACAATTAAGAAAGTTAACAAAAAGCTTGGTCTCCTCTACAGGAATAGACAGTTCATCACTAGACCTACCAAGGCCACCTTAGCAAGAACCCACCTTTTATCCATTCTCCTTTAAGCCTCCCCTATCATAAAAAATCTTCGTCTCAGCGAAATAAACAAATTAGAATCCTGCTACAACAAGATTGCTAGATTTGCTACTGATTCCTCTCATAGGTCCCACCACTGTCTTGCCCTTAAGCAACTAAATAGGCTCAAATTACCTCAACTACTCCTACTAAACCAACTGTCAATAGTGCATAAACTCTACTACCTCCCTGAAAAAAAAAACAGCACTTCAAAACTTAATTTACCCCTACACCACCACCAGAACCCTAACATCTGGTCATCAGAACCACATAAATGTCATCAAACACAAAAATGATGCAGGTAAATCTCTCTTTGACTGCACCATCGCCAGAACCTGGAACTCACTCCCAAGCCACTTAACTTCTACCACCACTACTTCCCAATTTAAAAAAAAACTTCTCAAAACCCACTACATATCTTACTGGCATTCCACATGTAGCTCCCCAAGCTAGGCCATATCATTGCACTGGTGCTAGGATTCTGCTAGGGATCAAATAGCTGCTCCCTATATCCTGTTACTAGAAATCTGCTTAGTATCAAATGGTTGCTAGCCAACTTAAAAAAACAAAAACAAATAAATAAGGGCTCTATCCTTTATACCTATATTAACACTGACTTTCTGCCCAAAATCTGCTAACTATTTTTCATATATACTCAATGTTCTCTTATGAGATACTATTTTTGTACCTATATGTGTGCTTGGAGCTATCTCCACTTAATTGTATTCCTTATATGTATCCTATATGTATATTATTATTATGTTTCCTTAGATGCTGCTCTTATTCTCTATGGAATTGTATTGTTTGCTTGGAGCTTTTCTCCCCGGGCCTCCTATGAAAATGGACCTGCGTCCAGTCAGACTTTCCCGGTTAATAAATGTAAAATAAAATAAATAAATAAATAAATAAATAATGCTGTTTTAACATTGTAAATGTGACTGTATATAAAAACGTATGATGCATGATTGGCTGCTGCATTACTATTACCACTCATTAATTTATTTGTTCATTAAGTTTTGTTAACAAGTTCAGTGGCTAAAAAAAGTACTATTTTTTTACTCAGTCTAGTAATATTGTTATTCAAGCTACATTTTAGAAGTGATACAGTAGGACAAATCTTACAGCCATAAAAATATGAACCACTTACAAGTAGCTGAGACCAAAAGTATACAAGTACAGTGAGGTACAGTACAATAAATGCAGCACTAAAATACATATGAGTACTATTCAAAGAAGTTCCAGGAATCACCTACCTTGAGGTGGTAACAAATTATCTAGAACTATGTAATGTGCTAGACCAAATTTCATATTGTCTGCTAGATAATTACTTTGCCATGCTATAGCAATTATATTGATTGTGTTTGCACATTTTTCACATCATGCAGGACTGCGAGGCTACATTTAAACTATTCCAGGTGCCAGAAAGTCTGCTCTTCAAATTTTCTCTTAGAACTAGCTGGTTTCTCAGTAGTAGCACTAAAATCTGAACCCCTGTGATTAGCACTTGCTCTAGAACCTGCTGGAAAGCACTAGGAAGCCTGAAACTGATTCAAGCACTCAGCTCTCCTTGTCAATAAGGAGAAATTAATTAGAGGCACTAAACAGCCTATAATTGCAAAGTACCTTGCAAAGGTAAGGGAAAACAGCTCTTAAACTTTACAAGAAAGCACTAGGAAGCCTGAAACTGATTCAAGCACTCAGCTCTCCTTGTCAATAAGGAGAAATTAATCATAGGCACTAAACAGCCTATAATTGCAGAGTACCTTGCAAAGGTAAGAGAAAGCAGCTCTTAAACTTTACAAAAAAGCACCTAAACAGGCATGTCCAAGGGTCAGCTTCCGATGATTTCTCCTGTCCATCTGGTGAATCTGGGCATACTGGGGCAGTGCGGCAACTGCCTCATGTACACAGACAATCATCTCCTCCTACCACCCAACACTACAACCTGCGAGAGATGCACTTACATAGCCGAACTGGAAGCTAAGCTCTCTCCGGCCAAGATTGTGCTAGACAGTCAAGAGGAGAAGGTTAACACCTGCATTACACCTCAAGCAACTCACAGCCCTTCAAAACCCACACCATCAACACCCAAACATAGCAACACTAAACCCACATATGTGGAGGCCCTTAACATTAACCTGCCCAAGCAACAAGGACCTCCGAAGCCGAAATGCAAACAAACACCAGTCACAACCAAAGTGACACATAGCTCACAACACCAGTGTGCCACCCAACAACAGCCCCTAAGGCAAGACAATGTACCCAACACTTTAGTCATAGGTGACTCTATAGGCAGGCACACTGATGTCCCATTCACCAGGCTGAACAAGGAGAAAATTACAGTCAGCTGCCTGTCTGGTGCCAGGATCCACCACATAACGCATGCACTCAAGTCACTCCACAACAAGTACAAATATGACTCTGTCATTGTCCATGCTGGAGTGAATGAGTTGAGAAGTACCTCCCTGGACTACATGAAAAGAGACATGGAAGAGCTCTTGGAGCATGTGACCCAGGCAGGTATGACCCTAGCCCTGAGTAGCATCCTGCCTTCACCCAGAATGATACCACAGTATAAAGACAAAATGATAGACTTCAACAATTGGCTAAGCTTCTGGTGTCATTGAAAGGGGATCCATTATTTGTCTGCCTGGGAAGACATGATCGTCAAACCACGATGCTTTGCCAGAGATGGTCTGCACCTGTCACCCCTGGGATTCAGGTTACTGGCTAAAGCTCTTGCCACTCCTATAGTGCCTTTTTTAGGCAAGGTTCAAAGGATAAAACAACCACCGTAACAGATACAAGCATGCAAAATCTGAAGGTAATGCTACTCAATGCTAGAAGTCTAAACCTCAAAATGCACTCTCTCGAGGCACTCCTAAAAATGGAGAACATCGATATCTGTGCAGTAACTGAGACCTGGTTCAAGGCTCCAGAGAGCACCCCTGCAATACCAGGCTAAAATTCTAACCACACTTTTCGGCCACAAAACAAAGACCGAAACACTAAAGGTGGAGGAGTGTCCATATTCACCAAGGATATTCACACCTCCAGGCTAGTTGCCCAACACAATGCATCTGAAATTCTCCAGGTGCAACTAACACTAGGTAAGACTGCAATCCAAATTGTAGCTTGCTACAGATCCCCACCATGCCCCAAGATTCTCACTACACCTTTCTAAACATACTGGAAAATATTAAGATACAACCAAACACCCTAATACTGGGTGATTTCAACTACCCTGCCATTAATTGGGAAAACTACTCGGGTACCAACGCCTTTTCTCAATGGTTCTTGGAATTCATAAATTCCAACACCCTGGATCAACTAATCCATTGTCCCACCAGGGGAGCCAATATCTTAGACCTGGTCATTACCAACATGGGAGATAGATGCTCCACACTAGTGGTCACCCCCTCATTGGTCAGGTCTGACCATAAGCAAATCACCTTTGACATCCACATCCCACCCTCCAGTAAGGGAACCTCCTTAAAAAACTTCTCCAAGGCCAACTTCATGCTACTGAAGTCAGAAGTGACAAACTTCACAACACCCACGCAGACGGGATCTGGAAGTTCGACTGCAGAATCCTACACTAAGGCACTGTACAAGCACATCCACTCGTGCATGAATCGTGCCAACCCAAATAGAACCAAGATGCTCTTCTCCAAAAAAAGGAAGCCAATCTGGTGGTCCCCTGCTATAAACAAACTATACAACAGAAGGAAGAAACTGTTGCAGAAAAGAGGAAAATCCCAGGATGCAAAAAACTCCCTCACCAACCTCAGTAAGAAGCTGAGATCCCTCATAAAATCCTCAAAAGCTAGTTACAAAAATAAAATTGCCAAAGATTTCAAAGACAACCACAAGGCATTCTATAGTTATGTCAAGAATCTAAATGGCAATGCTCAGATCTGCTCTGAGCTACAACAGAATGGCATTAAATATACTGATCCCAAGGATCGATTTAGTGCCAACTTCACCCCCCTCTCACCCCCTAAAGGGCCCATCTCAATACCAAAAGATTGCCGAATTCCGATAATCACAGCCACACAGGTAGAAACCACACTCTCCAAAGCTAAGAATACAGCATCCATGGGACCAGATGACATCCCAGGCTGTGTACTACATGAATTACAAAATGAACTGGCACCTCACCTAAGTGTCATATTTAATCATAGCCTCACCTCAGGCTTCGTGCCCACTGAGTGGTGCACAGCTACAGTTATCCCGCTCCACAAGGGAGGATCCACCTTGGATCCCGGGAACTACCGTCCCATCAGTCTGACAAGCCTGATCTGCAAAGGCATGGAACGCATTATCATGGAACTTATAAACAAAGACATTGGCAACCTTCAAACACTGGATCCCACCCAGTTTGGGTTTGTGAAGGGCCAATCTTGTCTCCTGAATCTGATTGACTTCTTCGATTCAGTCTCCAGAGCTGTGGACGAGGGTAAGGTGGTCCACACAGCCTATCTGGACCTCGCCAAGGCCTTTGACACCCTCCCCCACTCTGGAATCATAGATAAACTTACTATGCTGGGCATAAATCCCTACATCACTCGATGGGTTGCCAACTGGCTTACTGACAGAACCCAGACTGTAAAAGTAGCCGACTCCAAATCCAGCTCCAGACAAGTGACAAGTGGAATACCTCAGGGTTCAGTCCTGGGACCACTCTTGTTTGGCATCTACTTCTCTGAAGTACAGGCCAACACTAAGGGATTCTGGCTAACAAAGTTTGCAGATGACTGTAAACTGGGAGCCATTATTGAATCACCAAATGATGTGGATATTCTACAAAAAGGCCTTACAGAAACAGATGCCTGGTGCCAGAGCCATGGGCTCAACCTTAATGCCAAGAAATGTATAGTTATCCCCTTTGGAAAAAAACATGTACCCATGAATTACCACATAGGTGGCAGGACGCTAAACATTGAAAGTGTGATGAGAGACTTAGGGACACAGGTGACAGTGATCTCACTTTCGATTGCCACATCGCCACAACAGTCAGTAAATCCTTCTATGTGGCACACCTCCTCACTAAGGGCTTTTTATCCAGAAAAAAGGAGGTCATTGTCCCACTGTACTCATCCCTCATTAGACCCATTATAGAGTATAATGCCTCATTTGGTATGTACCTCACAAGACAACTGCAACAGCTGGAAAGGCCTCAGAAATACCTCACTAAAAGAATCACAGGCCTAAAGCAGATGCCATATGCTGACCATCTAAAAAAACTCCAGCTATACTCTGTGGCATATCGTCTACTCAGAGGCAATCTCTGCTTAACATACAAGGCCATGTCATACCCTGAACTGTTGGAGATGCTCCACTTAAAGAAATCCCAATCCCTCAGAGCCACACGCTCCAGGGATCTAAACCTTGTCATCACAATGAACAAAACATGCTGGAGGGATAGGTTCCTGACCCAGAGACTCCCCATACTCTGGAATACACTGCCCATACATGTCAAGCAGAGCGCCTCATTGGCCCTCTTCAAAAGGAACCTTGATGATTGGATGGGAGATAGGAAAATCACCCCGGGGATCATGTCAGTTGCCCTACTAGATAGGGGCCCAGAGAAGTAAATATTGTGGGAAGAAATATCCAGGGAATTGTTATGGCTAGGCTTGCATAGGCCCTAGGGCCGATAGCCTAGTACCAACCTATGAATCTATGAACCTAAGATAACAGTGTATTATTAACATGTGCCCCAGTAACTTCTTTAAGGCAATACTTGAAAATGTACACTGCAGTTTTTCGCACTGTATCATACCATATTTCAAAGGTTCAGTAGGGGCGCCATCAGACATTTTTGTCAGATAGATGGAGTAGCAAGTGATGAACCCTCTCTGTTCAGACGCTGGAATAGGGATCCATTCAACTGATGCTTTGTCCTTCACAGTTTCTTTAACTGAAACTTCAGGTCCAAGTCTGGGTACTGAAATGAGAAGAAATCTCAGTGAAACAACTGAAAAAATGAAAATACACTTGGAAATTGAATGGTTGTCCATGCAAATTCTCAGAATTGCTGAATATTTTCCCTCTGCTAAACCACATTCCTGATAAAATATAGAATACAGACATAACTGATCAACATAACATAAAATATGCTTTTTCTGTAAAATCTGTAAAATTCTTGCAAATACAATTGAACTTTGATTAAAAGACCTTTTGATCTATTTAAGTTTATAGCATTTTTTACTGCCACAAAATGTATACAGGCTACCACGTAACTGCATGTCACATAGAAGTACCACAGTACCCACCTGGCTTTTTTGTTTATGTGTTACTATTACTTATATATTAAATAGATTTTTGAGAAAGTAAATCATGTTTTTGCCTTGGATTCTTCTACAGGGATGGCCAGGAGAAAACACTGCTAGCAAAAGACATTTGTGTTAGCATTATAGAACTATATAATTAAAAATAGTAAATTCATGACTAGTAAGCAATATAAATTTAAAGAAAAAGTCAGTAAAAGTTTTTAAGGATAGAAGATCATAAAGGAGTGGGTTTGTAAGTCCCACACCTGATGCCTGGATTCTTTTTCCATTACTGAAACTGCAGTACAACATAAGGGTACTGCAGTCGCTAGGTGCCATGTTAAAGATGAGATTTTAAACCAAGGTCTTAGCTGCCTGGGCTGGTGGCAGCTCTGACGGATGTTAAAGATTCTAGTGCACTCATCAAAAGAAAAAATATAGGAGGGTGTACTTGTTTCTTCATTTCCATTAAAGTCCAGCATTATTCAGAGATTAATATTAATCCACATATTGTTTATACATTATTCAGAAAGAATTGTGCAATTTTATGTTCCTTGCATATTTCCGATTACATTATTCTCACGGCATTACAAAATGATTTTCATACCTTGCTGTTCACATTGTTCATGAAACAAAAATTTAGATTATATCCCACTTTACTCTAAATATTTAATTCCCTGAAAATCCAGAATGATCCATAACTTCATCTAAATAGGTGATGTTAAAGAACCTCAGTACCATATAATACAGAAAATATGTTACAAAAATATTCAACTATTTCACAATGAATTGATGTCACATGAAAAGCTTCTTCCTGTCAAACTTTTATACTGTATTTTGCCTCTTGTATGAATACTTATAAACCAACTTTATGGGTACATGTATCCCATGTGTTGCATATATCCCATGGACTCAACAGGTAGCACATTTGCCTTTGGTGCAGGAGGCTGTGGATTCTATTTCCACAGTAGAAAGATAGATTACTGACACTGCAGTGCAGTAGAAGAGGGGTGATGCACTCCTGAGTGTGTTGTCATTTGGATGAGGCATTAAACTGAGGCTAGTTCAAGTGGATGTAAAATGTCCCACAGCACCTATTGAAAAGAGTAGAAGAAGTTCCCTGATGCCCTTGGCAAATTTCACATAATAGTATAACTACCACTTTGGGTCTCCCCTGAAAAGAGGCTACTACCTAGTAGAACTAACCAAGCCAGCAAAGGATAAATAAATAATACAGAAGGTTTAATACACAATCAAGATTTTAGCTTGGTTGGGTCTTTCTTACAGTCTCTGTTAAACTGTTTTCCTGTGTAATCTGTTTACCCTTTGATTTGGATGTTATTTGGGATTTTCTGCAGGCACCCTATTATTTATGGACATACGGCTCGGTTTTAAACTCGGTGTACCTAAAGTATAGCCAAACAATCCAAGTATGCTGTACTGAAAAAGTCAGGAAAAAGGCCAAACCATGGCATGTCTATAACAGGGTTTGGCTTTTTGGTCCTATATGTGCCCATAAAGGTGTTAAAAGGTCATTTACATATATCCCATGGGCTTCCACAATAGGAGGCTTAAGGTATTACACAGTGAATACTCAATTTAGCAGTGCTTTCTTACAGGTTTACAGACTCTAAGTGACCTTTTTAACCTTTCATTTGGATGTTATTTGGGATATATTGCAAGCACCCTAATATTATGGACAGCAGGCTTGATTTTAAGCTCTGCATTTCTAAGGGTTCTGCTATGAATCACTGAGTTTTACAAAGCCGGCAATCCAAAATACTGAAAAAAAAAAAAAATCTGAAACATGGAAGAGCAAAAAATTTTAACTTTATTCTTTTTTTACAGAAGAAAATCCCCCACCCCCTCCCCACATCTCCAAACTCATATGTACCAACTCAAAGAAAGGAAGAATCTCCCAAAAGAATTGCATAATTTTTGGCACACTTGGAAACAACATTGGCAATGATTTTCCATGGAAAACAGCAATTGAGATTCAATGTTTCTTCCTGCAGTGACTGAAGATAAAGGAATTTCACCTCAACCATCTGTAGAGGAATTGCTTGTATAGTCAAACAATCCACTTATGCTTGTATTAATGGAGTCATAAAAAAGGCTAAAACATGGCATGTCTACAGCTAGTGGGGTTTGGCTTTACTGGCCTGAATGTACCCATAAAGTCTTAAAAAGTAAAAAGTTGTGGACATTCAGAAGCCATGTGCTTTGGCTGTGGGCGGCCCCCCACCACCACCACCGCCACCACCACCACGCACATCTTCCACTTTCTCTTGTTCCCTTCTGTTGGCGAGTGGTACCCGTGACTGATCAATGCTGTGTGTTTGTTTGTTTGGACTGTGCCACAGTGGCCTACTGATACAGGGTTGTCCTGGTTTTCCACCTGAGAAATTGGGACGAGACTTGCAGTTTTGGAGCAGTCCTTGGCCAGTTGTGATTGTTCTTGACACATACTTTTCTTGCTTTGGCTCATTAGCAGCAGTACAGAGAACTGCCTGCTCACACCCTTGTTCTCCCCTCCCCTTCCCTGTTTATTACCTTAAGACAATCCCAGAGTTAATAAATATTACCTGTGGCAGGCACCATTTGTAAAACTACAATCCACTCTGCTACAGGCCCCATGAAGGCTCAGTGTCTCTCCAACCTAACACCACTCTTAAGTATTCAACTGCGGTACCACCTTTAACATTCCTATAAGAAAAGTGCAGTCCGGGTCTGAACTGTCTGCAAACAGCTACAGTTAACTTTGAACCTAACACCACTCTTAAGTATTCAACTGTGGTACCACCTTTAACATTCCTATAAGAAAAGTGCAGTCCGGGTCTGAACTGTCTGCAAACAGCTACAGTTAACTTTGAACCTAACACCACTCTTAAGTATTCAACTGTGGTACCACCTTTAACATTCCTATAAGAAAAGTGCAGTCCAGGTCTGAACTGTCTGCAAACAGCTACAGTTAACTTTGAACCTAACACCACTCTTAAGTATTCAACTGCGGTACCACCTTTAACATTCCTATAAGAAAAGTGCAGTCCGGGTCTGAACTGTCTGCAAACAGCTACAGTTAACTTTGAACCTAACACCACTCTTAAGTATTCAACTGCGGTACCACCTTTAACATTCCTATAAGAAAAGTGCAGTCCGGGTCTGAACTATCTGCAAACAGCTACAGTTAACTTTGAGTATGTGTCTAACTGTTTGAGCCAATCTTCATTTTCCCCTGGAGAGCACTGTACTTTGGCTGTAAGCACCCCCCCCCCACCACCACCACCACACACATCTTCCACTTTCTCTTATTCCCTTCTGTTAGCAAATAGTACCCATAACCGATCAATACTGTGTGTTTGTTTATTTAAACTATACCACAGTAGCCTACTGATACAAGGTTATCCTGGTTTTCCACCTGAGAAATTAAGACAAGACTTACAGTTTCAGAGCAGTCCTTGGTCAATTGTGATTGTTCTTAACACATACTTGTCTTGCTTTGTGATTGTTTCCAGACCCTCATACAAGAACCTAACAGGGTCTCTACCGCCGCTCCCGCCCTGCCCCTATTCCCTCCGCCCCAGTGGTCCCACCTTTATTGCACTCAAACCCCTCCCATCTTTCCAATAGCCAACCACAGCGCTAACCCAACACTACCTCCTCCATATTCCCTCTACTATCACACCTCCTCAACTGACATGTACAAGCATACCTTTCCTTTGCTCACTGCATGCACTCTCCTTGCATATCTTACATCCTACCAAAGCTCCATCATTCCCCCACTCAACCACTACCACTGTACTACTACTCACACCACCACCCATGTCTCACCCATACTCAGCTCCCCTCCCACCAGCTCAAGAACCATCCTTATGCTCCCCCCACATATTCTACCAACTATATTACCCAAACGTAAAGCATCCCTACAACTTAACATAGTAACCCTCCCACCATACCTATTACCCACAGAGAACAATCATAAAATTTCCCTTATAAACAAACACATTCAAAAACTGAGAAAACTAATATTCTCAAGCATATCAAAACTAGCCCTAAGTGGAGACATCCACCCCAAACCTGGCCCTACCATCTCCAACCCCAATCCTCATAATCAGACTAGAAATCACAACTTCTCCCATATTACAGCCAATAGAAAGCCAAGTGACTTCCTTCTACTAAGCCTAAATATTAGAAGTATATCCAACAAAGTCCATTAACTCCATGCCACCATAGACTTATACTCCCCAGATATAGTCGTCCTGACAGAAACCTGGCTAAAACCTCACATTACCAGTGAGCAAATACTCCCTACAGGTTACGGCATACTAAGAGTAGACCGGCTAAACAAAAAAGGAGGTGGTGTAGCTATAATATTTAAACAACATCCAGATCTTAAAATCATCAGCTCCACAAATAGGCAATGAAGAAATAATATATACCAACCTCAAAATTAACCGAAACAAAACCATCAACATAATTGGATGCTACTTCCCACCTGGCCAAAACATCCCTCCACTAGAAAACCTCCTCAGCTGGTCTACCCACCATCTCCCCCAAGAAACTATCATCTTAGGTGATTTCAATATTGACTGGCAATCCTGTTCTGGCAACAATCCAACCCATCATGTGCACCTTCATGGCTTCACCCAACTAGTCCAGTCACCAACAAGGATAAATAAAAACTCCAGCAAGCACTCTACCCTGGATTGGATACTAGTCAGTAAGAACCCCCAGTCATATATAACAGGCTGCTTATCAGATAGCCTCAGTGATCACTCCCCAACATTCCTACTCAAAAAATACCTGTACCAAGCTAAACCTGTCATCTATCGTCAAATACGTAAAAAGCTAAACTTTAACCCACTCACATTCATCTCATCCCTCAAAGAATGTAACTGGCATGCTCTAAAGTACCTCAGTCTAGATGACGCAGTTGAATCTTTTAATACTACCTTTCTGAACATCCTTAATTACCATGCCCACATCAGATTTTCTAGAACCAAAGCACAACCCTCCCCATGGCTACAGAAAACCATTAAGTCAGAAATGAAAAACAGGGCTAAAGCCTGGGAGCACTGGCACAAAACCAAAACCCCTGCAGCTAGACAGAAATTCCTAGAACTACGCAATAGAGTCAAAAAGCTAATAAAACGGGACAGATTCCAATACTACCAGTCTGCCCTAGACTCCTCACAACACAGCCCCAAACAATTCTGGTCCTCCATAAACTCCATCATCCACCCAGGTAAAGTCAGTACCCCTCCTCCTAACATCCCTCACTCCTCAGAAAATATTGCTACCTCATTCAACACACACTTCACCCAAACCATACTATCACTAGCTAAACAACACAACCCCCCTCCCCTCCAACCCACACCTTCAACTAGTAATCTCTCCACTGCCTTCTCTTTTTCTCCTGTACCTACCTCCAACATAAAAAAACTCTTAACTAAACTTAAACCCACCAAATTAGCAGCAGACAACCTCCCAAGTGAATACCTACAAATCACAGCTGATGCTCTGGCCTACTCAGTATCCATCTTGATTAACCGATCTCTGTCAGAAAGTTACGTTCCCACATTGTGGAAAGTCTCACATATAATTCCCCTTCACAAAGGTGGACGCTTTGCAGAACTAACCATTTACTGCCCCATCGCTATTCTCTCTCCACTCTCCAAAATACTAGAGAGATGCATACACTCTCAGGTCTCACACTACCTCCTTACTAACAACCTCCTTTCCAGTACTCAGCATGGTTTCCGACCAAACCATAGCACACCATTGCCTTACTCTCCTTTACAAACACTATCCTTCAGCATAAAAACAATGGCTATCTCTCCTCTGCTACTTTCCTAGACCTATCTAAAGCATTTGACATGGTCCCACATAAACAACTTGTCTCTGTCCTCAATAACCTATCCTTCTCACAATCAGTCACCAACTGGTTTCAGAGTTACCTGTCTGACCGCCAACAATCCGTTGTATGGCAGAATGACATATCTCCCCAACTACCTGTCTCCATAGGGGTTCCCCAAGGATCCATCCTTGGACCCCTACTTTTCTCTGTTTACACCAATAATCTAGCCTCTGCCACCAAACATGGCACACTCATCCAATATGCAGATGACTCTACCATCATCTGCTCAGCCCAGTCCCTACCCAAACTGCAAAAAGTCACACAGGAAGCCTTTTCCTCTGTTGAAACATGGTTATCCGATGCCCAATTAATACTCAACCCAAACAAAACTAAACTACTCATCTTCCAACCCACCAAACATACTCAAAACAACTCTCACTTTAACATCACAGCAAAAGACAACACTACTATATACCCAACTGAACACACCAAATTGCTAGGAGTGGAAATAGACAATAAACTAAAACTTGACATTCACATATCCATGACCATAAAAAAAGTCCACAAAAAACTAGGAGCATTATACAGAAATAAACAATTTCTCACCAAAGCAGCAAAGATTTCAATAGCAAATTCCCACCTTATCTCCACCCTACTTTATGCCTCTCCAGTATATACCAACCTAAGGCAATGTGATCTAAACAAGCTAGAGACCTGCTACAACAAAATCGCAAAATTCGCCACAGGGGCATCCTACCGTAGTCACCACTGTCTCTCACTTGCTGAACTGGGCTGGCTTGAACTCCCTCACCTCCTTCAGTGGTATTCAGTGGTATCAACTCTCACTCACCCACAAACTAGTAAACCATCCACTAAATGTCCCATCCCTCCAGAATCTACTCCAACCCTATCGCACCACCAGACCACTAAGATCCAGCAACAAAAATCACTTGCAGATCACTAAAGCCAATAACTCTGCTGGTGAAGCACTATTCTCTTGCAACATAGCCAAATTATGGAACTCACTCCCACCCACAATTACCTCCATACCATCATGCACCAACTTCAAAACTTTATTAAAAGCGCACCTAAAAACATGCTGGCTATGCCCTTGTAACTCCCACTCTAATATCATCCACCCCATCCAACTACTACCTTTCTTTCACCTCCACTAACTACCTTGATGATAGCAAGCTCAGATGCTCATAAGCCTAGTACTTATTATACAGCAGGAACTTCTCATTGTTACATTTGTTAATGCCTGTTATGTACTTCACAGATAAAGATTCTAGCTGTCTACTGATGTACTATGTTCTTCCTCTGTAAATATGTTGTAAGTAATTTCTGTGTTAAATTGTTAATCACTATGTAATCCAATGTAACTACTGCCTGTTTATTTTACTGTGGAGCTTTTCTCCCCGGGCCTCTGCTGAAAATGGACTTACGTCCAGTCGGACACTCCCGGTCAACAAATTTAAATAAATAAATAAATGTAGCTGAAACATTGGTATGTCCTTAAGGGTTCATTTGCATATACCCCATAAGTCTTCCTCTACATGAGATTTAAGATATTGCACAGGGAAGGCTCTAGCCAAATAACCCCCACCCCTCTACCTTCATTTCCAATGGTTTGTCTGTGTGACCCTATTTTCTCTTTGGTTTGGAGGCAAGCATTCTATAGCAAGATAATATCTTGATTCACCTTCTTTAGACACTCCACTATATCCCACCATCAAATCACATTTTTTTGTAAAAGTTTACATTTAAGCTAAGGGCCTTCACCTTCCTCTCATCTTTATGTCTGTCATGTTTTTCATGTACCTCTGTCATCAACAAAGTTATATGTATCAGAAACATTCTTTGCCTTGCACACTAAAACACTTGACACTGTAATGTTCAGCTTCTTTTTGCTCCTACACTATATGTGTACCCATCTCATTGCTGGATGTGACGCAGTCATAGATGAGGGTCTGTAAAATGAAAGGTACAATAATGTGGCAAGACTGTTGCACTGGAGATTGTGTAAGCACTACAGTACAGAAGTAGCTGAGAAGCATTGGAAATAAAACATTATCAACAATAATGAAGCTTGTATCACATGGACTCATTCAATAAATGTAGTTACAAAACAGAGGCATGGAAACCCGATAAAGTAGTCCAAGAAATAAAAACTAAAGCAGCAGTAACCACTGAAATTGCTACACATACTAATTACAGTGTCTAACATATGAAGAGACCGAAAATCAGAATACCAGGGTTTGCAGCAGGAAATGAGAGCTATGTGGAAGAAAGATACCAAGACAGTTAAAAATAATATGAGCAACTTGACTAATAAAAAAGAATTTACAGTTGTACTTAAATATGCTACCAATGCATGTAACCCTGTATGAACTACAGAAGGAGGCAGTTCTGGGTACATTTTGGGTGTTGAGAAGAGCACTCTTGGTTAACATCAAAGACTGAAGCAATTTTAATTTCATGAACAGCCAAAAAATTGCACTTCTGATTAAAGCCTTCATGCAAATACTGTCATGTTTGGTCAAAGACTTTATTTATTTATTTTTATTGTTCTAATTTCATGAACTCTATACCTTGACTTAGGAATAGCATCCTTTCCCATTATGGCATTAAAAACCTAAAACATTTGGAGAAATTAAAAAACTATGTGTATCTTCTCTCTTATCTGATATAATGTCCATTCATATAGCCATGCTACATTTTGGGTCGTCAGCCCAGAAACAGACCTCAGACCAATGTCTTGTACAGTTTTTATGCAGGTTGCTTTAGTATGACAGTTTGTGTCTATCAGTACAGAAACTCTGTAGGCAGTTAGGTTTGTTGTGCCCCATCTGTCCACACCTGAATCATTTCCCATGGATAAATACATCCTTGAGAACATAACTTCTGTTTTTGTACATATATTTGCTTTTCAATATGCTTTAAAGTTCCATTTTCAATAAATAATGTGCTTATACCTTACCACCCCTGAGTCCATAGACTAAGTCTGTTGTACAGAAGAGAAGCATTAGCGATAATAGCACACCATTTGCTCAGGTTATTTTTTTTATTTGTTTTAATTATGTTTGTTGACTGGGGCAGTGGACTGATCCATTGTGTACTGACACCCTTGTGATTACAGCAGAAGTGACAGAGTACAATGATATAGTACTGTGGAATCAAACAATAGTATGATGAAGTAAAGAGGTGAATGCAGGAAAGGGAACAATAATAAATAAATATTCATATCCAAGAAAAACAGTATCAGTATTTACAAATAGACATTCAGCAGTTTGTTCAGGTACAAAATGCTAAATATATACAGAAGCAACGTATAGTAAGAAATTATTTGGAGATATAGGCAAAGAATGGATACAGGATAGCTAGGAATGGAAGGTAGAGGAGATGAGGTTATTTGGTTAGTTAGGGATTATTACAGGATAGCTAGGAATGGAAGGCAGAGGAGATGAGGTTATTTGGTTAGTTAGGGATTATTACAGGATAGCTAGGAATGGAAGGCAGAGGAGATGAGGTTATTTCGTTAGTTAGGGATTATTACAGGATAGCTAGGAATGGAAGGCAGAGGAGATGAGGTTATTTGGTTAGTTAGGGATTATTACAGGATAGCTAGGAATGGAAGGCAGAGGAGATGAGGTTATTTGGTTAGTTAGGGATTATTACAGGATAGCTAGGAATGGAAGGCAGAGGAGATGAGGTTATTTGGTTAGTTAGGGATTATTACAGGATAGCTAGGAATGGAAGGTAGAGGAGATGAGGTTATTTGGTTAGTTAGGGATTATTACAGGATAGCTAGGAATGGAAGGCAGAGGAGATGAGGTTATTTGGTTAGTTAGGGATTATTACAGGATAGCTAGGAATGGAAGGCAGAGGAGATGAGGTTATTTGGTTAGTTAGGGATTATTACAGGATAGCTAGGAATGGAAGGCAGAGGAGGTGAGGTTATTTGGTTAGTTAGGGATTATTACAGGATAGCTAGGAATGGAAGGCAGAGGAGGTGAGGTTATTTGGTTAGTTAGGGATTATTACAGGATAGCTAGGAATGTAAGGCAGAGGAGATGAGGTTATTTGGTTAGTTAGGGATTATTAGAGGGTAAGAGGATATGTGGAAGAAGGGAGACATGCTGTAAGGATAGTGCTAAATTAAAGTTAGAAGGTAAGGTAGACAGGATTAGAGGAAGGGATGAAGGTAGGGGTATGGTTGGAGATAATTATGTTATGGGGGATGAGTGAAGTATGTGCAGGGAGTCCTTTTCATAAATGGGTATCTAATTTATCTGAACTTTCTGTATTCTCATGTGTTGTGAAGTTTTGGTAGGATTAGTCCCATAATTTGAGGGCAAAGGATGAATAAGACTTACTTATTGATGAAAGATGGTTCCTAGGTCTGGCCGGTACTTGGACATTACTGGCATGTGAGGAAGGATGATAATGGCATTTCTCAAGTAATCAGTCTATGACTAAGAGGAGGGATGGATTCATTATAAAGAATTTTGCGGATAACACTGAGAAGAAGTAGATCTGTGCTTTATCGGGAATGAGTCAGCACATTAGACTGCTACTGTAGGCTTTATTCCTGGGAGATAAATGCATGAATCAGAGGTTTTTCATAACATGGTTTGTAGAGTTTTAAGTTTTTATTAGATACATAGACCAATAGTGGTAAGGTATATTCAAGATGAGGTTGGGGGACACATACATACATTATTGGGTAGTGTTTGTATTAGGGTGACAACTGCTTCTTTGGAGATTTTTTTTAGGTACAGTACTGGCAGATGGGGTTCCACTGAGATCAGTGTAGGACAGATATCTGGTTTAAGTACTTGAGCAGTATTGCTGAACTCTGAGACAAAATTTAAGGTAATTATGATGCATTTCATAGATAAATAAATATACATGGTTCATAGACAAATATTAGGCTGTCTGCAGATTATTACAAGTCTAATCAATAACTAGAGGTTAGAATCAAACCTTGTACCTTGCAGCTGGGAGGTAAAGATCTAACCATTGTGAAAACCTCTGTTCTTACTGAGCTTTGTTACAGCCACTGAGGTGATTCATGTCTTTCCGGAATTGTATGGAGTTGGAGAAGGGAGAAAGTTGTCTGCTGTGTAATTAGATGTAGTCTTTCTGGTTGTTTTCTTGGTTTGTTTGCAGAACTGTAAACATTTGTTTCTTTCTTGTGGGTTTTGTGATTTTCTTTTGTATTTATTTATAGAAAGTATTGAAGTTCAAGAGTCATCCATGGGAGAAATGTTGCTTTGTGCAGTCTAAATTTATTGGGAAGAACTGTTTTTGCACATTATGCAGATTTTCCATTAGGAATTTAGCTGATTCGTTGGCAATTTTGATAGAATAAAACATAGGCTAGTTTATATTTTTAATTGTGGATTTGATTAGCTTTGTGCTGGCTGTGGTACTGGCCTGGGGATAAAGAAGTGGTGAGGGATTTGGTTTCCTCTGTGAGCAGATGAATGTTTTTGCGCAATGACTATTACTATTTGCATGGTGTATTACTGCTGATGTAATATATGAGTGCCGGTTTGATAGGAGGACATCTAATAGGGTACTCTTAGTAGTAGTTTAATCTGATATGGTACTTGTTATGGCCAACAAAGTTGCTGTTAAGGTCGCAAAGGATTAATACATGCTTGCTGGGCTGGGTGTGGTGTGAGACAATTTTTATATGGGTTTGAATGCCAATAACAGTAAATGGAGGGAGGAAGTAGGCTACAGCTATAGTGAGCTTTGAATTTCTAGGTAGAGAAATATTTAGTACTAACCATATTGGTCCATCTTCACATATAGTGGAAACATTGGTAACTATTTTGTAGTTCATGGCCTGTTTAGTGAGAATCAAACACTGTTGGTATGGGTTCCTGGTTCCATCTACATGAATAACATTGCAATGAGTACATAGTGAGTGTGGTACTGCAGTTGAGTTTGAGTTAGGTTTGATTAAGGACACAAATGTCTATATTGTTTTGTGACAGCAAGAGCTAGCCAAGTAATGCTTCTGTAAATAACAGATACAATTTTCAAGTGTGTGGTGTGAGGTGGTGCTGTTGTAATTTTGAGGGAAGTGGCTCTGGTTGGTGAGGTTTGTGGTCCAGAGATGGATTGATGGTTTCCACACAGGAGTAGGAGAATGGGGAACAGTTTAAGGGGGTCATAGTTAGAATAGCTTCCTTCCAGGGTTGAAAAGTCAAAAAATTAGTTGCTTTCTCTTTATGTAGCATAGTCTTAGACATGTTACTCTGCAGTTGGTGAAGGGGAAATAGGTTGGATTTAGTCACCTGCAGGGCTATAATTATGTAGACAAATTTGTAGGAGGTAATCTGAATGTATGAAAGTGGTTAGAAGGTCAAGTGTGATTGATAAGGATAGGGGTAGATGCTGTTTTATGTGTGTTTGTCAGAGGACATATTTTGCAGTTCTTTGAGAGTAGTACAGAGCAAGTAGTTAGACAGGAGAAATGTGATTACCTTTTTAGTATAAGAGAGTAAAGTAGCTGTGGTGGATGGACTTGGAATAGGTTTAGGATAATAGAATGGTTAGATGAGTGACAGCAGTAAGTGAAGTAGCCACTAAATCCGTGGGATAGTGCAGTTTATTTTTCATGTAGCGTCTGTACCAAGGAGACTACAGCATTAGTTGGTGTTTATAGTTAAGATTTATAGGTTTATAGATTTATAGACATAGCATAGCAGGTTACATGAATGAAGAGAGGAATTTTTTCAAGATATCCTGCATGTTAGATAGATAGTGGATGCTGGAAGTGTTTAATATACTCTCAGTTGGATTCTGATAATATAGGAGTGTTGGAGGAGTGGTAGGTAATACCTTCCAACCTATTAGTGCAAGACATCGGGACAGAGCCTGACAAAATGGGGGACAAGGGGCCAAAAAATAGGGACACATTTTAAATATCATTCTTATAAAAACTTAGAAAGTTGCTAGAATAATGGGGTTTGTTTTAACATAAATTTCTGGAGTGTTTGAAGTCTGAAACTCAAATGTATGCCATTATTTAGTGACATCAATCCTCAGATCATCTCAGTGATTTGCCACACATTTTATGAGAAACATAGCAAAAATATGAGCCAAAAATCTGGACATTCTGCGAAAATGGACAGTTGAGATGTTTGAGGTAGGTATCTGAACAGAGTAGAACAAGCTAAGCAGGTGCTACGCAGTGTACAATGAGTGATACAGAGCAGAGTGACTGGCTATATAGGTATAAAGCTAGCACATTGGGGGGGGGTGACTAGAATGAGAGTGGGAGGGAAATGAAGCAAGTCAGTAATTAGTGCAAGCTGTAGACAATCAGTGTCCACGTTGCACTGCTGGCATTTGCAAAGGACAGGATTTAACAATAACTGGAAAATAATACTATGTACACAAGATTGTACCTAAATTATAACTTGTGTGAGGACCAAATATCTGCTGAAGGCCTGTTAACTCAGTAACAAAACCAAAATAAGGGCTACAATAAGATTACAAAGTAGGGAGCAGACACAAGAGACTGTCTCCATGAATGCAAAGTACGCTTTGCAACTATTTATATGTAGTACACAATATAGGGAGGTTTACCTTTTACTGGAATCTGGGAAAATCAGGTGTGTGAAATGCTATGTAGTCCATGTGTTAAAACAACAAAGACAGAATGTGCAAAAGTAAAAAGTGCAATCTAATAAGAAGCATGGGAATATCTAGCCACACCTACACAGTGTTAACTCATATACATCTGAGTAGATTGCAATAGCCGTAACACTGTAGTACAGAAATACAGAAATAGTGGTATTTTTACATTGTTCCTGTATTAACCTATGCTTTGTAACACAAAAAATAATTATATGCTGCCTGTGAATGCTATTAGGAATGACCTTACCTTCCTGTCTGGCAAGTTCTGCACTCTTCGCAGTTGTATGATTAATGGGTTAGTTGCCAAGGAGCTTTGTGCTTATGTAGACACAGCAAAAACACTGAAGTAGTTGACAGGTACATGTAAAATAAAAAGTTGTGGCTGCTTTACAAGAAATGAAGAAATTCATGACAGCTGAGATTAAACTACAGACCTGCCATGGCCACACTTGTCCTGTCTCTACTGCATGAAGTAGTGACCCCTCCATTTACACATCTGGCTAACAGTGTTGCTAAATTCACATCTGTACTTGGTGGCATCTCATGTAATTTCCTTCCTCTTAGATAAGTTAAGTGATGAGTATTAACCCTTTTGCTTTAGTACTTAGTGCTATAGTATTTTTTTTAGTTATTTTGCCAAAAATATTTAGCAATCTCCTCCTAGGATCATGACCTAACCTTAGTGGCACAATTTGCCTGTCCCACTGACCATTAAAGGCATATTGCTTGAACTCTAGGTTCCTGGTAGGGCCACCCTGGAAAATATGTCAATGATGTTTTCTTTATTTATGATCCTTACTCATCAACAAGCCTCCTTCCTGTACACCTTCTTAGCCTATTCATTCCACTGGGTTGATAGACCTATAGATTTTTCATTTCCCTTAAAGAGGGGATTGAACATCAAAAGTGGTGCCATCATCTAGTGATGAATCACTTTGTGTTTGTTTCTTATCCCTACCACCCTCCTATGGATTCCTACTGATGCCCAAGAAGGTAGTATCCACTGAATAATTGCGAGGGAGTGTTATACACTTCTGCAAAAGATGAACCATTAGAAGGCCCTTTAACTTGTAAGCAAGTACCTCTGTGTGTTCACCAGTCTCCAACAAGGACCTAGAAAATAATCTAGTGAGAGGTAAGCAAGCTCTTGTCATTCCTTTCTCTCCCTAACCCAACCCCTTCAATGCTCAGAGCACTAATCAAACCCAGGATATATGGATCATAGTTAGATTATTATCCTTTTATGCCATGGTGATAGGCAAATTTGTCAAAGATGAGTGGTCACACCATTCCAAAAGTCTGACCTTTCTGATGATGATTAATTTTAAGAAAAGAGTGTCTCACCTAGACCAGAAATACTGGGACCCAGTTTTAGAGCTAGGATTCTGGGTGATATCTGTTACTTAGTGTATGCTGGCCGGGTGACAAATAGCCCCTAAAATCTGTCATGTGGGGTCACCAACTACAGGATGAAGAGTAGAGGTTCTAAGGCAGTCAGGCAGCTGACAACAATAAAAAAGTTTAAGAGATACAAGGCTCATGTATTGGAAGATAGTTTGTGGGGTATGAAACATCATATCACTGATAGCAAAAGAGGCACAGCTTATATTTAAGTTTGTAAAAATACCAGGCAGACATAGTTTTACTACCCCTATACACAGCATGAGTTCTAGAATTAGACTTTTTAGTTAGCAGTGGGCTGTCCTGGATTTGTCCTTAAAGAAAGGTTCTGTTGAAGTGCAGGAATGTTTACAAGTCCCTGTTTGAGTGCCATATTGATGGATTTTGTGCTAGTGGATGAGACTGTCACCTCAATCTGATCACAAGTTGCAGAAAAAAAAATCTGCCTGTTTTTGGTATGCATTTATCTACCAGCTATCTACAGAACTCAGATTCCTTGGAGACAGCGGATATAATTCTTGACTGGGTACCACCTAATGACTCCATGGTTCTTCTAGCAGATATCAATGTTCAGGTGGAGAATAAGATATCCAGTGTCATGTAACTAGGAGGCATGGCTTTCTAGAAATGAACAAAAGTGAATTCTTATTGGACCTCAATGCTCAGTGCTAGTCGAAATATTTGTAGGGAATATCATGGTCAAATTCAGTGCGCTTCATAAGTGTGCTTACTGCCAAAACACTTTGGGCCAAAGGCCACTGATCAACATTATAGACATGAATTTCAACCTAATGCTATTCTAGTAGAAACACAAGTCAAAAAAGGTTGATCTGTCTGTCAGGGATATGGATCCCAAATTGACCGTATTCAAGACCTAAGTAGGTGAGACCAAAGGTGACTGGTGCCTTTAATGACTGTAACACTCATGAATGATGAGGGAAGCTCTCAAATTAAGGAAAGAGATCCTCTAGAAAATGCAAATAGGTCAGCTCCACATTATATTGACTGGTATGAAGGCAGCTTCCTGCCTAGCTGTGGGAACAGTCTGGTGATGTAAAAATAAAGAACTTTTGGATAGTCTCGAGAGATTTTGGCAAACTATCCAGTGTCTCAGAAAGAGAAAGAGAGAGAGAGAGAACACTGAAGAGATTGCTATGGACAAAGTTGACGAACCACTGACTTCATGTAGGGTTATTTTCAATAGGTAGACAGAAGATCATTTGGAAACTCTGAACCCAGTACATATACTGTTCTTGGAGGAAGTAGTACAAATTAACAAGCCAATCAAAACAATATACCAATACAGCCAAAAGGAACAAGATAGTGGTTAATTCGGCCTAAAGTAAAACAAATTAACAAGCTTGTTAATTTGTTTTACTTTGGGCTGAATTAGCCACTATCTTGTTCCTTTTGGCTGTACATGGAGGAAGTAGTGCCAGAACCAACTGGTGAGTGGTGAGACTGGGTACATTTCTATAAGCCAGGGCCACTGATGAATTTAAGAAGTTCCATTGTAGCAGGGCTGCTAGCATTAGCGAGATCTGGTAGAAATGCTGAAGGTGTTGAATATTAATAGGATGTCCTTTTCAATCTGCTTTTTCATAGGTTCATAGGTGAGTACTAGGCTAATGGCCCTGGAGCCTTTATAAGCCTAGCCCAAAAAAATTTGCCCAGGCACTATGCCACCTGATGTTAGTTCACAGTGCCCCTATCCATTATGGCAACTGGAATGATCCCTGGAGTGAACTTTCTGTTACCCATCCACTCGTCAAGATTTCTCTTGAAGAGGGCCAGCAAGGTGCTTTTCTTGACATGAATGGGAAGCTTATTCCAGAGTATGGGCAGTCTTTGGGAGATGAACCGGTCCCTCCAGCATGTTCTGTTAATTGTGGTAATGAGGTTGTGATCTCTGGAGTGTGTGGCGCGAGGAGATTTCTTTAGGTGTAGCATTTCAAGTAGGGCTGGGTCAGACATGGCTTTGTAAGTCAGGCAGAGATCACTTCTCAGTAGAAGATAAGAGACTGAGAACAGCTGAAGTTTCGTGAGTCTGTCCATGTAGGACTTGTGTTTAAGGCCTGGGATCCTTTTTGTGAGGTACTTTTGTGGCCTCCAGCTGTTGTAGGTGTCTGGTCAGATAAATGCCAAACAGGGCATTATATTCGATGATTGGTCTAATGAGGGATGAGTAGAGAGGGATGATAACCTCTTTCTTCCTGGATGCGAAACCTTTGGTTATAAGATGTGCCACGTAGGCTATATGCACTACCTTAGCCTCATCCACAGCCTTGGTGACTGCCTCAAATAAGTCAACCATGTTCAGCAGGCAGGATCTCCCCTTGACAAAGCCAAACTGTGTGGGGTCAAGAGTTTGGAAATTGCCTATATCTTTGTTAAGCAGGTCCATGATGATGCGCTCCTATCAAGCCAATGGGGCGATAGTTCCCAGGGTCTGTAATTGCTCCCCCTTTATGGAGCGGTACTACATATATATGAAATAAACTAAGTGCATGCTGCAGTCATCATCATCAACAGCCCCTTTTTTCCCATTTTCTACATGGGGTCAGGGAATCTTGTTGACTGTCGCCATCTCTCTTGATTCAATGCCACACTTCTGCCTTCTTCGACACTCATGTCTGACTGTCGCAGATCTTCTTTCACACAATCCATCCACCTCTTTGCTGAATGCCCTTGTTTCCTCTTACCTTCTTCCAGTCTGTCCCAAATCTTCTTCCCCAGATTGTCTTCTACTTTTCTGCATGTGTCCAAACCACTGTAATCTATTCTCTTTGATCTTTTCTGAAATAGGTGCTACTTTGGCTTCTGCTCTTATGCCCTCATTTCTTCGTCTGTCCCACAGAGTGCATTCTACTGCCCTTCTCAGGCACTTCATTTCCATCACCTCTAGCTTCTTCATCTGCTCTGCCTTTACTGCCTAGGTTTCTGTACCATACAGTAGTACTGGTCGCACCACTGTCTTGTACACCTTACTTTTCATCTTCTTTGGCATACTTCCGTCATAGACTACACCTGACACTCTATGCCAGTTGGCTGCAGCCCATGTGATTTTAGCTTTGACCTCTTCATTCAATCTTCCCTTCTCCTCAACCATCCCTCCCAGATACTTGAAGCTGTTTACCTGCTCCACTATCTTCCCTTCTATCTGAGTTCTCAACTTCTTCTGATTTCCCCAGTTTACTGCCATTACCACTGTCCTATCAGTGCTTAGTTGTGCATGCTATAGGCACACACCATAATGTATTTTTTGAGAAGTTTACCCATAGGTTCATAGGTATGTACTACGTTAATAACCATTGGGACATTTTAAGCTTAGTCATGCATCCCAAATCTCTGACAAGTTCTGGTACCCTTGGTAGTGTAAGCAGAGGTTTGGGAGATGAAACACAGGGGCCTGATAAATGAACACTATATAGGCTGTTTGTGTCCATTAGGTACATAGGTGCCAAACCAGGGGTGAATCCCCCCATCCAATTGTCCAAGTTACGCTTGAATTGGGTTATGGAGAGTAGCTCTACTTCACAAGGATGGAGAGCTTGTTCCAGAGAATTGGATACATGCCTGTCTCTCTGGCAGGTCCTTTTTATATTACAGGAAAGGTTTAAGTTGTCAGAACACATAACTCTGGTGCTGTTTGCTTTGCAGAGTGGGGTATGAAAATGCCTTGTATGCTAGGTATAGATCTCCCCTCAACAGTCTGTAGGAGACAGAATACATGGATCGGGCTTTGAGGTGGTCTGCAAAGAACATGTTTTCTACTCCCTGTATTCTTTTAATGTGGAACTACTGTAGACAATCCAGTTGTTGAATGTGCCTAGTTAGGTACATACTAAAGGAGGCATTTCACTCAATGATAGGTCTGATGAATGCTGAATACAGTGGAACAATGACCTCCTTGGACTAAGATACCATACCTTTGTATTTAAGTTGCATAACATAAAATTATTTTCTTACTGTCATAGACGCTGATGGTCAAAGGCTAGATTGTTGTCTATGTTTGACCCCAATCCTTGACTTCTGGGTCAACTCCCTAATCCAATTCAAGTGCAACTTGGACAATTTGGCTGGGAAACTGGAAATTCATCCATGGTTTGGCACCTATGTCTCTAATGGACACAGGTAAGGTAACATGTAAATGGTTCCTCTCCCAGGCCCATGCTTACACTTATCAAGGGTATCAGAACTTGTCAGAAATTTGGGATGCATGGCTGGGCTTAAAAAGGCCCTTGTGGTCATTATCCAAGTAAACACCTATGAACTCTTAGGGGTATGTTGTCAATGGAGTAATTACTAGGGGTGGCTAACCTCACAAAGGAAATTATTATGCATTTCAGGGCATTTAGCTTTAATCCATAGCTCTGACACCAATTATTTGTCTGTGTCAGCCCTTCTTGGAGAACATTAGTGTCAGTGGGGGATTTTATGACTGCCCCAAATTTGCAGTCATGTGCAAATTTGGTAAGCCAGAGACTTTTGACATTAATCTTGATTTCAGAGAAGTAGATTCCAAAAAGGAGTGCTCCCCAGGACCAATCCCTGAGGGATTCTGTCAATGACTGGCCTCTTTGTAGAGGTGGACTTCCCAAGTCTAACTTCCTGGGTTCTGTCTGTGAGCCACCTGGGTATCCACTTGGTAACATAAGAGTTTATACCCAACTTCCTGAGTTTGTCAACAATGCCTGAATGGGGTATTGTACCAAATGCCTTGGCCTGGTCAAGGCAGGCAGTGCAAATCATTTTGCCCTCATCCATTGCTTTGGTGACTTTCTCATAGAAGTTCACCAGGGTGAGAAAGCATGACCTGTTCTTGACAAAACCAAACTTGGTAGAGTTCATTGACTGGTGGTTTCCTATGTCATTATTGGTCATTTCTATGATAATTCTTTCCATGGCTCTGCATATAAGACTAGTGAGACTTATGGGTCTGTAATTTATAAGGTCTGTTGGTGGTCACTGTTGGGCAGAGGATGACAGTTGCCATTCTCCACTTGTTTGGGATCTTATAGGCTATCAGTCTGCTGACTTTTAGAAGGCTAGGTAGTAACCAGATATCAGAATCAAACCCTGTACCGTGTATCTGTGAGGTAAAGACCTTAACCATTATGTCAACCCCCTCCACCCCATTTCGAGGTATAAAGCCTGTTTGCAGGCTAAAGTTAAATAGTGATTCCAGAAGGCCTGATATGTCATGTTTCATACTATTTAGAAAACAGCTTGGGATATTGTTAGGGCCCATTGATGCAGTGTTCATGCCCTTAGAGAGAGCATTGAGAACCTGTTCCTTAGTGATATGGGGAAGTTCTATTTGATAGTATTTCCTGAGGGGAGGCTGGGGTGGAGACAGGGATAAAGTAAGTGATGAATTTGTGCCACCAAGTTTGCTATATCTTCTGTCCCAGTGTAGGTGGTTTTGTTAACAATTTGCTCTACACATAATTGTGTATTGCCTTTGAGGTTGCAGACATAGCTAAAGAATGCCTTGTGGATGTCCTTGACCTGGGAGGCCAGATTTACTTCATATTTGGCTTTGGTAGACTTTACTTGTCCTCTGAGTTGTTTGTTTGTTTAGATTGATGAGAATACTTTTATCCTGCTGCGTACTACACCTCCTAATTGTTGCCATGATTTTCTTCCTTCTGTTATACAGCCTATGGATGTTCTGACACTACTAGAGTGGCTTGTTTTTTAAGTTAGTTCTGTACTTATTCCTACTGGATACAGCTGTCTCTGAGCAGCTATAATCATGCTTGTATAGGATTTCTGTGAACAGTTCCACACAGGCAGCAGTGTTCTTAAGGTTCAAGGGGGCTTGAAATTTTGCCAGGATATCACTTAATGTTAGGAAGTTAGCCTTAGAGTAGTTCCTGAGCATTCCATGGTTAGGTGGCATTCTGGGCTTTATTTTTACTTCAAAAGAGACCGCTTTGTGGTCTGAGCTTCCCAGAGAGGACATTCTACTAGTGACTGTGCAGCACTTTCCCATATTTGTGAGGATCAGATGCAGTATGTTTGCACCCCTAGTCTGTGTACTGCAGTCAGATAACAGTGCAGGCACACAACAGACCAATTAAATAATAATGCAGTTAAAACACTTGGAGCTAAATAAGAGATCATCCCACTAATTACCTACATTGGATTTCTTTTCAATCAGTAAATAGAAAGTAGTTGTGCAAGTAAACTTACTATAACAATAGATGTTCAAATGATCCCTGCTGCAGTAGCCTTAGCTATATGACTTATATCCTAACAAGGATATAACATCTGGCCAGCTTCCAAAGCTTCAGGGCACCTTCCATGCACCCAAACTGTTAGGCAGCTTGAGCTAACTGACTAAAAGACAAGATTCGGCACAAAGCCTTTCAGAGCTTTCTTGCCAACAGAAAGAGGGAGGGTGAGCCCTGAAAGAACAAAATAAATAAATAAATAAATAAATAAATAAATAAATGTCAGCAGCCTTGCATAAAAGCACACACAAAAAAAAACAAGGGGGATGGAGGGAGGGAGGAAGGAAGAGGCTACTACAATAGTGTTCATTCAAACATCTACTGCTATGATTAGTTTACTTACACAACTGTACTATGTTTATCATATTGATCACTACTGCAGTAGCCTGAGCTATATGGGAGGATTACCTAGCTATCTACATTTGGGAGGTGGAAGGAGAAGATACTAAGATCCCTAGAGAATTGTGCTAGTAAAGCCTGTCCTGAACATAAAGAAGAAATCAAGCTTATAGTGCTTTGTAAAAGTACATACATAGGACCAAGAAGCAGCTTCTAGAATACTTCTAGAATCCAACCCTTTAGAAAAAGCTAAAAAACACCAAGTTGAAACCTTAGAAATTGAAGAACTGGACCAAAGAAAATGTTCCAATAACAGCCACTTTATTCCAATCTTCAAAATAGCAGTCTTAAAGCGTGCAAGATACTCATACACTTTTCGTCGCCTCCAAATATCACAACTTCCTCAGAAGACAAATTGCTATTCTTAATCATACATTTAAATAGCAAATCCATAGGCAATTAAACACTGTTCAATTAATTATAAGAAACTTTTAACCCTTTCTTGTCACAAGTATAAATTACTTCTCTTCCAGTCTATTTATATACACATCCTATACTTGCCGCTGCAAACAAACACTAAACATCTATTTAATAATAGAAATGAAGTTGAAAATAAACATTAAATGACATAAACAATTAAATTCCGTTAAAATCATTAAAATCTTAAACTTTTAAAGTTTTTAAACTTTTAAAACTTCACATTTTAAAACATTCAACTACCAAGGGGGGCAATGGCAGACTATAAATGTTAAATTATTATTTTGTTAATTTATTAGTTTGTAACCAAACCAAAATGTTGTGCATGTAAAACCTAGATCAACATTCAAATATCCTAACCAACAAGTAACATTATACATTTTAAAAGCCTATGCCTTTTAACTAACAGCACTAAATAAAAATTATACCTAATTTATTATCAAGTATAAATATTAATTTATTATAATAAATTAACCTAATTCATTAAAGTGAATATAAATACATTTTATTATTGTTATTTATTATTTATTAATAAAACAACACTACCACATATAACTACCATTTTACCTTTCTAGATTTTTTAACCTTAAAATACATTTTATAGATGTCATCTCATTTAAACCAGGTTGTTGGTTGGCGTTTGCTGTCAATTGCCAAATTAATTCTTTCCTTTCGAGTTTTAGTGGTTCATAGGGGCATCTTCCATCTGATATAACTTGATCTATTACTTTAAACCTAAAGTTATGCCCTTCATTTAGGTGGCAATGTCTAGCGAGGGCGTTGTCCAATTTGATTTTTTTAATACTGTAAATGTGTTCATATATTCTCTCATGTAGTTTCCGATCTGTTTTTCCTATATAAAAGGCTAAACATTTATCACATGTTGCCATATATACAACTTGTCGGCTACTACAGTTAAACTTTTCTCCTATTTTATAGGTTTGATTCCTTATTTTAAAGGTATTACCTTCTTCAACATATTTACAATAATTACACATATTACATTTTGTCATGCCTCCGTTAAATCTAACATTGACCTTTTTACCTTGTAAAATTTCTTTAAAATTTTGATTCCTCCTATAAACCAACTTCGGTTTATCGGGTAACAAATCCCTAAAGGCATTATCTGAAGACAAAAGGTGCCAATTTTTATTCAGAATATTTTTGATGTCAAATGCATCCAAGTTGAAACAAGTAATGAAACTACAAGTAAAACCTAGACTTATTACTCTCTTTACTGGTCCTACTTGTTCGAAATTTTCCGTTACTATTGGTCCTAGTATTGATCCTAATATTGGGGAGTAAATCCCCTCCCACCGTTTATTTTTTACTTCTGTTGCTATATTAATAATAAATTCTATTGGATAGCCCCTTTGCACAAAGAACTTCTCAAGGAGTTTACATTCTTCCAAGAAGTCATCATCAATCGTAATCATCCTTGCCGCCCTGACATGCTGACCTTTTACTACTGCTTTTTTCTGGGCCAGTGGGTGACTACTAGAGAAATGGAGAAACGTATTGGAATACGTCTCCTTCCTATATATGGTCACTACATATCTCTCATTTATATAGTCTTTCTTCAAGTTAACATCCAAGTAATTGATATTATCTTTGCTAAAATTAGATGTAAACTGTAGAAAGTCAGTACTACAACTGAAGGAAGACAAAAGCTTATCCAACCCCTCAACATTAGTTTCAACCACCATAAAAATATTGTCGAGAAATCTCGTGTAAAAGGTAATTTTCTCCTTGTTTCCTTCATTTTCAAAAATTGTAGACCTTTCCCATCGTGCCATTACTAAATTTGCGATGCTGGCACCGCATGGGGACCCCATAGCAACCCCGATCTTTTGATGAAAAATTTCTTTATTAAAAAGAATAAAGTTGTATGAAAGAACTGTATCAATCAGTTCCTCTATAAGCTGTATTTCATCAAGTGGTGCACCTAAGACCCTCATCATGTCACCTACCCATTCAATTGCCTACTATGTGGGATACAAGAATATAAATCTTTAACATCTATCGTCACTAACAATCCTGTAGCTGAAAAATGTAAGTCATTCATGGATCTAAGGAAGGACCAAGAATCCTTTGAAATTTGTTTCTCTAACTTAATATATTTCTGCAGTGTCTTATCTATTACTTTAGCACATGTATACGTCATACTCCCTCTCCCATCGACCAAAGGTCTCATAGGTGGGTCTTCCATGTTTTTATGTACCTTGGGGATACCAAATAGGACCGGCATCCTAACTTGTGCTTGTTGTAAAAAATTATATAAGACACTATCAATCCTTCTTTCTATAAATAATTCCTCAAACAATGATTTAATTCTCCTCATTGCAATGTTCATCTCATTTATAGAGGACTTTACATACGTATCACTTTCTAGGATTGTTATCATTCTATCTTCGTAATCACTAGTAAACATTATTGCTAATCCCCCTCCTTTATCGGGCTTCATTACCCGAATTGGAGCTTGTTTTAACAAGATCAACAAGTCTCTTTCTTCTTTTGTTAAATTATGCTTGTACTTATTTTTACTTTCCTTTAAATTCCTTAAGTCTATTTCCATAATTTTTTCAAATAGAAGTAGAGCAGGATGAAGGGGGGGATTATATACACTTGAAACAAGGAAGTCGGATCTTTCATTTAAATTTTCACCCATCAAAAATAATAGGTTCAACTTCCTTGTAAACAGTTTTAAATCAATTAAAGTGTGAGCAACATTGAGTGTAGAACTTGGCACAAAAGTATACCCTTTACTTAATAAAGCAACAGTATCTTCACAAATTTCTAAACTTGTATAGTTATAGATTTTAAAGTCTAATTCGGCATTTGTTATAACTATACACTTTTGTTTGTTAGAACCATTTGACGAGACACTACCGGCAATTTCTACCATTTCCTCCTCTTGTTCTTCTGGTTCCTCTTGTTCTGGTAGTTGGGCTTCGAGGCTAAGCCCCGAAAATTTTGATTCCCAAACCTTCCAGAATTATTATTATATTGATTCTGTCCACCAATATTGTTTACATTTGTAGTGTTTCCC
Organism: Protopterus annectens; assembly: GCF_019279795.1. Classification (NCBI taxonomy): domain Eukaryota; kingdom Metazoa; phylum Chordata; order Ceratodontiformes; family Protopteridae; genus Protopterus; species Protopterus annectens. Next base: position 780,652,553 of record NC_056744.1, read on the forward strand.
AATTGGGCAAGTCTTTCACTCCTTCTGACACCATTGTCATTATTAAAAGTTTGTACTGGTAGGGGTTGAGATGGAACATGTATTTCAGTTTGTTGTAGTACTGGGCCTGTTCTTTGTTCATCGTGGATATCATTTTCAGACAGACTACCCTGTTCATTAGTTCGTGTATTAACAGGGCGGGGAGGGCGCGGATATGCTTTCCCTTCCCCATATTCTCTCACATCTCTATCAATTTTCTTATTTTTAATACCATTCATCTTTTTAATGTGGTCATCAATACTTAAAAAACAACGGTCATAATCGTACTGATATCTACTAAAATTAATGTCATTTTTAATAGAATTGTCAATACCTTCCAATTCAACCAAAAGATTGTCCACCATCTCTTGGTAAAAGGTACAAAACAATTCTAATAATTCAAGTCCATGTCTGTCAAAGAGAGCCACAAGGGCAGTATGAAACTGTGAGCCATCAATTAGCCCTGAAGGAAATTGCCAATGCCTAAGACCCTTAGGAACTATCTTTAGTCTTATGCATTCTCGAAAATAGGCAATTTCCAATTGTAGCTTACGGATTTTTAACAGTTTGCTATCAAAAATATTCAACTTTTCATTTATATCATTGTTTACCTCCGTTTCCATTTGTGGAGCACAATTCCTTTGCACAGTGTTAAAGTTAAAACCTCTGTGCAACCATGCTGTTAGCGGTTCGCGAACTATATCTCCCCGGTTACTGGTTCGCTCTCCTTCGCGCTGTGTACTTGTTGATACATTATCCTGGCTACCAGGTAGCCCCCCTTGAATATCATTCACATTATCATTCGTATTGTGTACAAAATTAGCAGTAGCAGTAAGACGCCCGACTTCTCTCTCCACGGTTCGGTTCCCCGGAGCCTCTGCTACAGTTGGCGATCTGTTGACATCATCGAGTCGCTGGGAAAGCCGGTCGACTTTCTGTGTCAATAATTCTATGAGGGCTGTAAGGTTACCATCGCCCTCATCCCTTTGTGAAGTGGATGCGGAAACGTTTTCAACGTTCGGTTCCATAAAAAACAGCTAAAAAACACCAAGTTGAAACCTTAGAAATTGAAGAACCGGACCAACGAAAATGTTCCAATAACAGCCACTTTATTCCAATCTTCAAAATAGCAGTCTTAAAGCGTGCAAGATACTCATACACTTTTAAATTAGCCTCCAAATATCGCAACTTCCTCAGAAGACAAATTGCTATTCTTAATCATACATTTAAATAGCAAATCCATAGGCAATTAAACACTGTTCAATTAATTATAAGAAACTTTTAACCCTTTCTTGTCACAAGTATAAATTACTTCTCTTCCAGTCTATTTATATACACATCCTATACTTGCCGCTGCAAACAAACACTAAACATCTATTTAATAATAGAAATGAAGTTGTTTTGTACCTTTTACCAAGAGATGGTGGACAATCTTTTGGTTGAATTGGAAGGTATTGACAATTCTATTAAAAATGACATTCATTTTAGTAGATATCAGTACGATTATGACCATTGTTTTTTAAGTATTGATGACCACATTAAAAAGATGAATGGTATTAAAAATAAGAAAATTGATAGAGATGTGAGAGAATATGGGGAAGGGAAAGCATATCCGCGCCCTCCCCGCCCTGTTAATACACGAACTAATGAACAGGGTAGTCTGTCTGAAAATGATATCCACGATGAACAAAGAACAGGCCCAGTACTACAACAAACTGAAATACATGTTCCATCTCAACCCCTACCAGTACAAACTTTTAATAATGACAATGGTGTCAGAAGGAGTGAAAGACTTGCCCAATTGGGAAACACTACAAATGTAAACAATATTGGTGGACAGAATCAATATAATAATAATTCTGGAAGGTTTGGGAATCAAAATTTTCGGGGCTTAGCCTCGAAGCCCAACTACCAGAACAAGAGGAACCAGAAGAACAAGAGGAGGAAATGGTAGAAATTGCCGGTAGTGTCTCGTCAAATGGTTCTAACAAACAAAAGTGTATAGTTATAACAAATGCCGAATTAGACTTTAAAATCTATAACTATACAAGTTTAGAAATTTGTGAAGATACTGTTGCTTTATTAAGTAAAGGGTATACTTTTGTGCCAAGTTCTACACTCAATGTTGCTCACACTTTAATTGATTTAAAACTGTTTACAAGGAAGTTGAACCTATTATTTTTGATGGGTGAAAATTTAAATGAAAGATCCGACTTCCTTGTTTCAAGTGTATATAATCCCCCCCTTCATCCTGCTCTACTTCTATTTGAAAAAATTATGGAAATAGACTTAAGGAATTTAAAGGAAAGTAAAAATAAGTACAAGCATAATTTAACAAAAGAAGAAAGAGACTTGTTGATCTTGTTAAAACAAGCTCCAATTCGGGTAATGAAGCCCGATAAAGGAGGGGGATTAGCAATAATGTTTACTAGTGATTACGAAGATAGAATGATAACAATCCTAGAAAGTGATACGTATGTAAAGTCCTCTATAAATGAGATGAACATTGCAACGAGGAGAATTAAATCATTGTTTGAGGAATTATTTATAGAAAGAAGGATTGATAGTGTCTTATATAATTTTTTACAGCAAGCACAAGTTAGGACGCCGGTCCTATTTGGTATCCCCAAGGTACATAAAAACATGGAAGACCCACCTATGAGACCTTTGGTCGATGGGAGAGGGAGTATGACTTATACATGTGCTAAAGTAATAGATAAGACACTGCAGAAATATATTAAGTTAGAGAAATAAATTTCAAAGGATTCCTGGTCCTTCCTTAGATCCATGAATGACTTACATTTTTCAGCTACAGGATTGTTAGTGACGATAGATGTTAAAGATTTATATTCTTGTATCCCACATAGTAAGGCAATTGAATGGGTAGGTGACATGATGAGGGTCTTAGGTGCACCACTTGATGAAATACAGCTTATAGAGGAACTGATTGATACAGTTCTTTCATACAACTTTATTCTTTTTAATAAAGAAATTTTTCATCAAAAGATCGGGGTTGCTATGGGGTCCCCATGCGGTGCCAGCATCGCGAATTTAGTAATGGCACGATGGGAAAGGTCTACAATTTTTGAAAATGAAGGAAACAAGGAGAAAATTACCTTTTACACGAGATTTCTCGACGATATTTTTATGGTGGTTGAAACTAATGTTGAGGGGTTGGATAAGCTTTTGTCTTCCTTCAATTGTAGTACTGACTTTCTACAGTTTACATCTAATTTTAGCAAAGATAATATCAATTACTTGGATGTTAACTTGAAGAAAGACTATATAAATGAGAGATATGTAGCGACCATATATAGGAAGGAGACGTATTCCAATACGTTTCTCCATTTCTCTAGTAGTCACCCACTGGCCCAGAAAAAAGCAGTAGTAAAAGGTCAGCATGTCAGGGCGGCAAGGATGATTACGATTGATGATGACTTCTTGGAAGAATGTAAACTCCTTGAGAAGTTCTTTGTGCAAAGGGGCTATCCAATAGAATTTATTATTAATATAGCAACAGAAGTAAAAAATAAACGGTGGGAGGGGATTTACTCCCCAATATTAGGATCAATACTAGGACCAATAGTAACGGAAAATGTCGAACAAGTAGGACCAGTAAAGAGAGTAATAAGTCTAGGTTTAACTTGTAGTTTCATTACTTGTTTCAACTTGGATGCATTTGACATCAAAAATATTCTGAATAAAAATTGGCACCTTTTGTCTTCAGATAATGCCTTTAGGGATTTGTTACCCGATAAACCGAAGTTGGTTTATAGGAGGAATCAAAATTTTAAAGAAATTTTACAAGGTAAAAAGGTCAATGTTAGATTTAACGGAGGCATGACAAAATGTAATATGTGTAATTATTGTAAATATGTTGAAGAAGGTAATACCTTTAAAATAAGGAATCAAACCTATAAAATAGGAGAAAAGTTTAACTGTAGTAGCCGACAAGTTGTATATATGGCAACATGTGATAAATGTTTAGCCTTTTATATAGGAAAAACAGATCGGAAACTACATGAGAGAATATATGAGCACATTTACAGTATTAAAAAAATCAAATTGGACAACGCCCTCGCTAGACATTGCCACCTAAATGAAGGGCATAACTTTAGGTTTAAAGTAATAGATCAAGTTATATCAGATGGAAGATGCCCTATGAACCACTAAAACTCGAAAGGAAAGAATTAATTTGGCAATTGACAGCAAACGCCAACCAACAACCTGGTTTAAATGAGATGACATCTATAAAATGTATTTTAAGGTTAAAAAATCTAGAAAGGTAAAATGGTAGTTATATGTGGTAGTGTTGTTTTATTAATAAATAATAAATAACAATAATAAAATGTATTTATATTCACTTTAATGAATTAGGTTAATTTATTATAATAAATTAATATTTATACTTGATAATAAATTAGGTATAATTTTTATTTAGTGCTGTTAGTTAAAAGGCATAGGCTTTTAAAATGTATAATGTTACTTGTTGGTTAGGATATTTGAATGTTGATCTAAGTTTTACATGCACAACATTTTGGTTTGGTTACAAACTAATAAATTAACAAAATAATAATTTAACATTTATAGTCTGCCATTGCCCCCCTTGGTAGTTGAATGTTTTAAAATGTGAAGTTTTAAAAGTTTAAAAACTTTAAAAGTTTAAGATTTTAATGATTTTAACGGAATTTAATTGTTTATGTCATTTAATGTTTATTTTCAACTTCATTTCTATTATTAAATAGATGTTTAGTGTTTGTTTGCAGCGGCAAGTATAGGATGTGTATATAAATAGACTGGAAGAGAAGTAATTTATACTTGTGACAAGAAAGGGTTAAAAGTTTCTTATAATTAATTGAACAGTGTTTAACTGCCTATGGATTTGCTATTTAAATGTATGATTAAGAATAGCAATTTGTCTTCTGAGGAAGTTGCGATATTTGGAGGCGACGAAAAGTGTATGAGTATCTTGCACGCTTTAAGACTGCTATTTTGAAGATTGGAATAAAGTGGCTGTTATTGGAACATTTTCATTGGTCCGGTTCTTCAATTCCTTTAGAAAAAGCCACAGATGAAGCCAAGTTTTGGTAGAGTGGGCATGAACTCTGCCAAGAATATTTTTGTTATGGTGAGTATAGCAAAATGTAATAGCCTTAGGAAATAGTCTGTTTTGATACAGGTTGTCCCTTCTACTTACCTTCACAAGAAATGAACAATTGATCCAAAGATCTGAAAGATTTAGCTCTGTCAAGGTAGTACCTGAGTTGCATGTTGACATACAAGGTATAGCGTACCCTTTCTCCCTCATTTTTAGGTTCAGTAAAGAAAATGGGGAGATGGAGAGGTTGGCTTAAAGTAAAATGAGATACCACTTTAGGCATAAAAGAAGGATTAGTGCTCAAAGAAACCCTATCCCTATGGAAAATGAGGAAACAAATACAGTCTTACAAACAATAAAAGGTAAAAGGCAGCTGTTGCAAGACAAAAGTGACGCTTAGTAGATGATACTTCCTTTATAAGCAGAAAATTCCAAGTCCAGTTATAATACAAACAATATTCATCCAAAATAAAGCAATACACAGCAGTATTAAGTGCTTTCGTCTGGTAGATGACTTCTTCAGAATACAAAATACTGCAATTAACACAAGTTTAAATACGTAGCTTGCTCAATCACAGATACATTGACATAATTTCCCCCATTTTAAAAAGGCTACAATTACTTAATAAGAGCCAAGTATGAAACAATAATAGGTACATATAAAAGATTTTAAAAACATACCTAAGCAATATTTATAACTAAATAAAAAACATTGATTTTAGTTTCAATAGAGAAGATAAAGAAATTCTATCATTTAACCCAGGAGCATGATCTGCATCAAGCCTAATTTGCCATTTTAGTTCTACAAACTCCAAATATTCATTCAAGGTTCCCCCACGGGGTCCCAAGTCCACCTGTTCCAAAATAAAAAACAGGAAAGAATGAGTAGGTTCACTAACCAAATGTTTATATAGTGCATTCTTTTCATTTTTATTTTTAATATATAAATGTTGATAAATCCTTGACCTTAGGGCATTCTTAGTTTTACCTACATAAAAACTTGCACAGAATCTACACAAGGCCAAATAGACAACCCCTTTACTATAGCAGTACATCCTTTGTGAACTGGAAATGTATCCAAAATTTTTAAGCTTGATTTTTTTCTCTGTCCATAACATAGGATATACGTACGCCTAGTACATTTTTACCCCCATCACACCCCCTAGTGCAGCTATTTGAAAATCTATGTGAAGCTGATATCAGGAACCTATTAGTAAGCACGTATAAAAAAGTTGATAAAAGTAACTTGGATTGTGATGAGAGAAAACTACTAAGTGAAATTTTAGAGCATCGAGATATAAGAATAATAGAACCTGATAAAGGTGGGGGGCATGGTAATTATGAATGTGGTTGACTATAATAGTAAGATGATGGAACTGTTGTATAGTGATGTCTATCTTGAGGTCTCACAAAATGAGATTAATATAGCATACCATAACATAGACTTAGAATTAGAACAGCTATTACTAAATGGGCAAATTACCCTAGAGACCCATAACTATATGCTTATAAGCCATCCAAAAATACCCACAATTTTTGGCATACCAAAAGTTCATAAATCTTTAGATAATCCACCATTAAGAACAATTGTGGATGCCAAAGCCTCAAAAATCTATAGTGTTGCCAAGTTTGTTGATAATAGGACCAAAAACATTCTATACTCACACAGCCTTGTGATTAGGGATTCATGGGACTTTCTTACAAAAGTTAAACAGGACATGTTTTTTTATAGTAACATATTAGTCACTATTGACGTTTGTGACCTATTTTCATTCTACATCAAATTGGCCTTGAATGGTTTTATGACTATCTATGTGCCAATTCAACACTTAATCATAATACCATTCTGACTTTACGAACATGTATGGAAATAATATTAGAGAACAATTTTGTCATTTTTGAAGGGCATCTTTTCAAGCAAAAACAGGGTGTTGCAATGAATGCGTGCTGTGCTCCAATGTTTTCCAGCATTGTTTTGGCACAGTGGGAGGATTTGTTTGTTACCAACTCGGAATTTAGGACTTCATGGGTATTGTATGGGCGATACCTAGATTATATAGTCCTGTTCTGGAAAGACAGTGAGGAAGACCTGAAGAGGTTCTTCACTTATATCAATGGTACTACTAGTTTTCTTAAATTTACTATGAACAGCAATGTGGAACTGATTAACTACTTAGAAGTTACCATCAAGAAAGACTTTGAACATAACTGTTTTGTTTCAGAACTATATAGGAAACCTACCTATTCAAATTCACTACTGCATTATACAAGCGCGCATCCATTGCACCAGAAAAAAGCCCTAGTCAAGGGCCAATATGTAAGACTGGCCAGAATGGTGTCTGATTTTGCAGATTTTCTAAGTGAATGTGAAATATTAAAAAACATGTTTTGTAAGAGGGGGTACTCTGAAACCTTTGTCACAGATATTTTTAATGAAGTTAAGATTAAAAGAATGAATGGTCATTTTCTTGCACTATTAGGGCAGGTGTCCATCAAAAGTCATAATGACTGTACACCTTTAAATTTTGGACGGATGCTTACTCTTACTTATACATCCAATTTTTATGACATTAAAAACATTATTTCCAAATACTGGAAAATATTTGATGTTGACCCTGAATTATCAGGGAAATTTGGTAATCAACCGATAGTGGTTTATAACAGAGACACTTCCCTGAAGGGATTGTTTGAAAGGCAAAAATCTGGTACCCACACTGGTGGTACTTTTAAGTGTGGGAGGTGTGCTCAATGTCCCTATGTTATGGACAGAGAAAAAATCAAGCTTAAAAATTTTGGATACATTTCCAGTTCAAAAAGGATGTACTGCTATAGTAAAGGGGTTGTCTATTTGGCTTTGTGTAGATTCTGTGCAAGTTTTTATGTAGGTAAAACTAAGAATGCCCTAAGGTCAAGGATTTATCAACATTTATATGATATTAAAAATAAAAATGAAAAGAATGCACTATATAAACATTTGGTTAGCGAACCTACTCATTCTTTCCTGTTTTTTATTTTGGAACAGATGGAATTGGGACCCCATGGGGGAACCTTGAATGAATATTTGGAGTTTGTAGAACTAAAATGGCAAATTAGGCTTGATGCAGATCATGCCCCTGGGTTAAATGACAGAATTTCTTTATCTTCTCTATTGAAACTAAAATCAATGTTTTTTATTTAGTTATAAATATTGCTTAAATATGTTTTTAAAATCTTTTATATGTACCTATTATTGTTTCATACTTGGCTCTTATTAAGTAATTGTAGCCTTTCTAAAATGGGGAAAATTATGTCAATGTATTTGTGATTGGGCAAGCTACGTATTTAAACTTGTGTTAATTGCAGTATTTTGTATTCTGAAGAAGTCATCTACCAGACGAAAGCGCTTAATACTGCTGTGTATTGCTTTATTTTGGATGAATATTGTTTGTATTATTACTGGACTTGGAGTTTTCTGCTTATAAAGGAATTATCATCTACCAAGCATCGCTTTTGTCTTGTAACAGCTGCCTTTTACCTTTTATTGTTTGTAAGACTCTATTTGTTTCCTTGTTTGTCATTATGGATGGAAGCGAGCAGGTGCGTGACACTGGCGATGCAGAATTGCAGACTCTACTTCGATCTGTATCTACTCTAACTGCAACAGTTTCTGATTTATCCAAAAAAGTGGACAAATTAATTTCTAAACCTTTTTATTTAGGGTCGAGTGGTACTACTAACACACAAGGCTCAGAGACTAGTGGTTCGCTTATTACACCAGCCCAAAGAACGGGTTCTTACAGCAACCAGGAAGTCGACTTGGTTCGTGATAACACTATCGGCTTTAATTGTAACACAGACTCAGAATGCTACTGTCGACAGGCAGGAAGTGATTTTCAATGTATTGGTTGAGCAATGGCTCAAAACTGAAACTGGTTTTAACCAAATTTCTAACTCTAGTAATAATTTTCTTAACTCAGGGACATTGGATCAACAGATTTCCAGTTTTAGAGGGTTACTTCTGAAATATAAAAAACTGCAACTGGAAAATGAATACTTAACCAAGTGCATTAAAAGAGAACAGGTGCCTAAGGGGCTTCGATTATGGAAATTTCCTACTGGTGTGGAGAAGGACTCATATCTTCATAAAGAACCTTTACAATTTTTTTAACAGGCAAGGGTGTGAATTACTTCATATTTTGATATCTGACAATAACCGGAAAATGTCATTGTTATTAAGGGAGATTAACACTATAGATTTAAGCATTAAAAATAACTTGCTGTTTGAAAAGAAACGTAATAATTTTAATGCTGTGTTTAATCATGTTGATACTGAATTAATCAAATTAAAGACAAGAAAAGAAAGGAAATTATTGAAGGATAAGGTGGATTATGAGAATGGTAGAGCATATCCAGATCCACCGAGGGGACAACAAAGTTTTTCTGCCAATAATATTTCTTGTACTGAGGATAATGAAGTTGAAGAGCATGCACAAGGCAATAGTGTAAGTGTTTCCCCTTTAGAGCAACCTCCTTTACGGAGGTCAGAGAGGTTACAGAACCAGAGACAGGGGAGGCAGGATTATTACAGGAATGGCAACAACCCTGGGATGGGTTCCTGGAGGGGGAGATGGGGTTCATACAGGAGATAAACTCTGACAACAACTTTGATAACGACAATAATAGTAGTCTGATACTTAATGTTATTTGTAATAACAATTGTGATTTTAATATCTATAACTATAGCCAGGTCCGAGTTGACACCAGGTGGGCTGAGCTATTATCCAAGGGCTTTAATTTTGTTCCTATTAAGGAAGGGACGCTCACTGACTCTATTCTACAACTTAAATTATTTACAAGAAAACTTAATTTAGCCTTATACTTTCATGATAATAATACTACTGCTGGCCATTTAGATATACGTAAGCCTAGTACTTTTTTACCCCCATCACACCCCCTAATGCAGCTGTTTGAAAATCTATGTGAAGCTGATATCAGGAACCTATTAGTGAGCAAGTATAAAAAGTTGATCAAGGTAACTTGGATTGTGATGAGAGAAAACTACTAAGTGAAATTTTAGAGCATTGAGATATAAGAATAATGAAACTTGATAAAGGTGGGGGCATGGTAATTATGAATATGGTTGACTATAATAGTAAGATGATGGAACTTTTGTATAGTGATGTCTATCTTGAGGTCTCACGAAATGAGATTAATATAGCATACCATAACATAGACTTAGAATTAGAACAGCTATTACTAAATGGGCAAATTACCCTAGAGACCCATAACTATATGCTTGGAAGCCATCCAAAAATACCCACAATTTTTGGCATACCAAAAGTTCATAAATCTTTAGATAATCCACCATTAAGACCAATTGTGGATGCCAAAGCCTCAAAAACCTATAGTATTGCCAAGTTTGTTGATAATATGACCAAAAACATTCTAGACTCACGTAGCCTTGTGATTAGGGATTCATGGGACTTTCTTACAAAAGTTAAACAGGACATGTTTTTTGATAGTAACATATTAGTCACTATTGACGTTTGTGACTTATTTTCAGTTATTCCACATCAAATTGGCCTTGAATGGTTTTATGACTATCTATGCGCCAATTCAACACTTAATCATAACACCATTCTGACTTTATGAACATGTATGGAAATAATATTAGAGAACAATTTTGTAACCTTTGAAGGACATCTTTTCAAGCAAAAACAGGGTGTTGCAATGGGTGCGTGCTGTGCTCCAATGTTTGCCAACATAGTTTTAGCATAGTGGGAGGATTTGTTTGTTACCAACTCAGAATTTAGGACTTCATGGGTATTGTATGGGCGATACCTAGATGATATAGTCCTGTTCTGGAAAAACAGTGAGGAAGACCTGAAGAGGTTCTTCACTTATATCAATGGTACTACTAGTTTTCTTAAATTTACTATCAACAGCAATGTGGAACTGATTACTTAGATGTTACCATCGAGAAAGACTTTGAACAGAACTGTTTTGTTTCACAGCTATATAGGAAACTTACCTATTCGAATTCACTAATGCATTATACAAGCGCGCATCCATTGCACCAGAAAAAAGCCCTAGTCAAGGGCCAATATGTAAGACTGGCCAGAATGGTGTCTGATTTTGCAGATTTCCTAAGTGAATGTGAAATACTAAAAACATGTTTTGTAAGAGGGGGTACCCTGAAACCTTTGTCACAGATATTTTTAATGAAGTTAAGATTAAAAGAATGAATGGTCATTTTCTTGCACTATTAGGGCAGGTGTCCATCAAAAGTTATAATGACTGTAAACCTTTACATTTTGGACGGGTGCTTACTCTTACTTATACATCCAATTTTTATGACATTAAAAACATTATTTCCAAATAGTGGAAAATATTTGATGTTGACCCTGAATTATCAGGGAAATTTGGTAATCACCCGATAGTGGTTTATAAAAGAGACACTTCCCTGAAGGGATTGTTTGAAAGGCAAAAATCTGGTACCCACACTGGTGGTACTTTTAAGTGTGGGAGGTGTGCTCAATGCCCCTATGTTATGGACAGAGAAAAAATCAAGCTCAAAAATTTTGGATACATTTCCAGTTCACAAAGGATGTACTGCTATAGTAAAGGGGTTGTCTATTTGGCCTTGTGTAGATTCAGTGCAAGTTTTTATGTAGGTAAAACTAAGAATGCCCTAAGGTCAAGGATTTATCAACATTTATATGATATTAAAAATAAAAATGAAAAGAATGCACTATATAAACATTTGGTTAGTGAACCTACTCATTCTTTCCTGTTTTTTATTTTGGAACAGGCGGACTTGGGACCCCGTGGGGGACCCTTGAATGAGTATTTGGAGTTTGTAGAACTCAAATGGCAAATTAGGCTTGATGCAGATCATGCTCCTGGGTTAAATGATAGAATTCCTTTATCTTCTCTATTGACACTAAAATCAATGTTTTTTATTTAGTTATAAATATTGCTTAGGTATGTTTTTAAAATCTTTTATATGTACCTATTATTGTTTCATACTTGGCTCTTATTAAGTAATTGTAGCCTTTTTAAAATGGGGGAAATGATGTCAATGTATTTGTGATTGGGCAAGCTACGTATTTAAACTTGAGTTAATTGCAGTATTTTGTATTCTGAAGAAGTCATCTACCAGACGAAAGCGCTTAATACGCTGTGTATTGCTTTATTTTGGATGAATATTGTTTGTATTATTACTGGACTTTGAGTTTTCTGCTTATAAAGGAATTATCATCTACTAAGCGTCGCTTTTGTCTTGCAACAGCTGCCTATGGAAAATGAGATAGAGCTGACTCACCATAAAAGCTTGGAACTCGGATATCCTTCTTGCAGGGGTCAAAGCAATCAGTAAAATGGGTTTCCCTATTAAGAACTTCAAGTCAGCCAGGGTAGCTGGTTTAAATGGAGCAAGTGTTAGCTTCTCTAATACAAAATTAAGATCCCAAAGAGGAGCCACCAGTTTTCTTGAAGACCTCTTCTGCCAAACCCCTTACAAAAGCATTTTGACATGAGGCTGAATTGAAAGAAGGGGATCTATAGGCAGACATGCTGAAATTGCTGATAAATGAACCCTGAGAGAGTAGTAGTAGTAAGGACCATAGGATAGTAACTCACAGCAATATTGTAAAATAAGTGAAAACTAGCCCTAAGTGAGTACTGGTTATGTTGTTGGTACCAACTGGAACACCTTTACCATTTGCTAATATACAATTTCCTAGAAGCAGGTTTTCTTGCCTAAATTAGTAGCTGCTGCAAGCCCTCAATAAATAGGTGTGTAAAAGAAATTAAGACCCTATCATCCAGGCAGTCCCTTAAATTTGACTGATGTTGGGGTGCATCAAACACCCCTATTCTTTTGTGATTAGATCCAGTCTTTGAAGAAGCTTATGGTAATTGCCCCTGGCCATTTCCAAAAGAAGGAAGAGCTACATTTGCCTGTGCCAGATGGGAGTCACCACACTCATCCTGAGGGATTCCCTTTGAATCTTCAGAAGTGCCATGGATATTAGTAGAAAGGACAGAAAGCATGCAGTATTCCTGCAGAAGGAAAAGAAAAGGCATCTGCCTTCCAATTCTTCTTTCATGGAGTCCTGGAATAGATTCTTGCCAGTTATTGTTCAGAGAGGAAGCAAATAGTTCTACTTGAAGAAATCCCCACAAATGGATAAAATCTTGGAGGATCCCCTAATCTAATTTCCATTCATGAGGGTCTGCCCTGGTCCTGCTCAGCTTGTCTGCCACACAATTTTACTCTTATGGAATGTAGATTGCATATAAAGTGAGATTGTGCTGTGAAGCTATATCCCATGATAAAATGGATAGTGTGCAAAAGGAGTACAACATGGTTCCTCCTTGTTTGTTGATGTATCACATGACTGTGATATTGCCAATAATCACTTGAAGAGGTCCTGGGGACCGAAGAAGGTTCAGACAGTTGAATGCCTTCATCAGGATGACATCTCCTTGATATTTATGTGCTTACATCTGTACTTGGTGTCCCATACCTACTGCACTTTTATCCCTCCTGAAACATCTCCCATACAAAGTCCAAGGCATGTATTGTGACTGACTGCTTTGCAGCAGGAAAGGAGAAAGGGAGACCTGCATTTAAGGACATCGTTTGTCTCCATCAAATGATTTATGTCTGACAAGCCCCAGCACTGAAATTTGAAAATATAAAGGGCATTGGTGCTCAGACCAAAGATATTTCAGATACCACTGTATCTTTCTTACGTGGAGTCTTTCCAGGGGTATCATGAGAATCATAGATGCCATGAGACCAAAAATCCTGAGGTATACCCTCACAATGACTGAGCTGGAGTGGAAAGACTTAGAACTAGATCTAAATAAAGATCTATTTTTCCAGTATTAGAAATGGTCTTAGAACTGTGGGTGTCTAGTTGATGTCCAGAGAACACAATCCTGTGTGGAGTCAAGGCAGACTTTTAAATTATCTCTTGGAATCCCAGCTTGTGTAAGAGATCTCTATTCCAAGAGAGAGACAGAGTACTGACACTTTGAAAATACAAATGGAGAAATGTGGATACCGTATAGCCTGCAATGAGCTATAACTGGAGCTGGACACTACATATGGAGAAATGTGGATACCCTATAGCCTGTAGTGAGCTATAACTAGAGCTGGATGCTTCATGAACAGTTTTAGTGCAGTGAATAATCCTAAGGGTAAGGCAGAGATCTGATAATGTGATCCAGACACACAGAACCTTAAGAAATTTCTGAATTCTGGATGAATAGGAATGTGATATTAAGCATCTTTAAATCTAGTTTTAACAGGAAACTTCAAAGAGGAAGAATAGGTAACAGGGAGTGAAGTGACATAATTTTGAATTTGGGCACTATTGCAAACATGTTAAGGAAAGAAAGAGCCTGAACTGGTCTCCAAGTATTTTCTTTCTTTAGCACTAGGAACATCCTTAAATAAAAACTCTTTCACACCTGGGAAGAGAAATTGCCTCCATGAAAGGAGGAATTTTTTTCAGTGCCATCCGTAACCTTGGTGAATGATTTTCAGAACCCATCTGTCTGAAGCTATCTGTTGCCAAAGAGAAAAATGTAGATTCAGACTTTCTGGAAGAAAAAATAGAATGGGGTAGGAGGGGGGGGGTCACAAGGTCTCTTGAACAGTCATTTAGACTTGTTGGAGTGTTTTGGGAGAATCCATAATTCATATTGGAAGGCCCTTGCCATTTCTTCTTAAACATCCATTTACCTGTATTTTCTTGAGACTGTTTATTCTGCTTTTTGCCAAAACTGGATGAGAAGACAGAAGATACCTTGGAAAATTTGGAAAAGGAGGGCTGAAAAATCTAAGAGATTCCCTAGATCAGCTTGCCCCTTTCATCACACTTTTTGATCACCTCTGCATCACAGTACCAGAGTGGCTATAGCCCTGGAAGAAGTATTAACAGATTCATACGCGCACACACACACACACACACACACACACACACACACACACACACACACACACACACACACACACACACACACACACACACACACACACACACACACACACTGTAAGTCTGTGCAATGGAAAAAACAAAACTATTTAAAGCAGATTTTTCCTCACAAGAAGAAACTGCAGATAAAAACCTTCCTCATACTTCCACAATCAGTCAGAACAAACTTTAACATGCAAGCCCAACAATTCAAAATTCTGAAAATCAAAGTTGCAGAAGTATACACATTTCCATCATGCCTGCCAATAATTTTCCCATTCTTATCAGAAAGTGTAGGACTAGAATTGACTAGGTGCTTAGTAATAGTGGGATCAATTAGAGCTATGTCTGCTGGGTCACGTTTAGAAATAGTGTACAAAAATGTAAAAGACTGAGGAATTTTATGCATCCTATCTGCCTTTTTAGGGGCAGCTGGCTAACTATCAGGAAAATTGCAGGCAATAATATGCAGATGAGGAATGGGTATATGATATGGAAAATCCTCCTGTAATAACCCATAGTATTTTTTGAGGGACTGAGAAACCTCCATGTTCTCCTATAGTAGTAGTAGTCTCAGAGGAAGTGAATCCCTCACAGGGATAATTAGTAACTGAGCTATCCTCTGAGTCTGAATCAGAAATCTGAGGGAAAAAATGAATCTGTCCCTGCATCTTCCTGTTCAGATTCAAAATCTTGAATCTCTTCAGGAAAAGAGGTACCCCAATTTATTTTACCAGAAACTACTTTACAAGAAGGCTCAATAGCCTAAATTAAATCCTGAGCCAGACCCAGTAAATTACTCCTGTTTAAAGAAATTTGAGGAAGAGCAGATATATGCTCAGTGCTTCTTTTTGACAGAAAAATTAGGCCATCCATGTTAACTAATGGCAGAAGCAGCTTTCCCAGGGATGGGTACAACATTTTCACACAACAGGGAAAGCTGCCCTTTTCCCTCTTGCAGGACCAACAAGAGTGGCTTTCCCTTGCCCACTGAGGGGACCCCGACAGTCTTAGAGGATGTGACTAACACTTGGTCCATAGTAGCTGTAGGTGCTACACCAGAGGGATCAAGGGTAAAAGATGAGTGACCTAAGGCACAAGAAATAGCCAAAGCAGAGTCACCTACCCACAGCTGAGGCACATTGCAAGCCTGCTGTTGTGGCAAAAGCTGTTTACTTAATTTTTTTTCTTTTTTTCTATCTGGAAAAAGGACCGACCATGGGGCCTTTAGTCTATGCTATGGCCAAGCTAAACATTGTGCATCTTTCCAAGGGAAGATAGGCAGCAAATCCAAATTAACACAACCAGTCTGCAAAAATTACTTTTTGGACTTTAAAAAACAGTAAATGCCTTTAAAACACCATGTCATCTCTGCAAAAGTAAAATAAACACAATTTCTACATAGAAGCAATGCTTTCAGTTACTTTACACATCTTTTAAAACTGACAGGAAAAACAAGCACACCATTTAAAAGTATGTTACAGTCTCATGACAATCACTTAAAACACAACATTCTTAGCTTTAAATTAATTTTCTGAAGAGGAAAGTGATAAAACAACAACAAAAATAAAAACATGGAATTTTTTTTCCCAGAGGGAACTTATCTGCCCAGCAAAAGAACAACACAAGCTGACAGTCGATCTTTGAAGCATCAGAGGAGAGTACTCTTTTGTAGTGGTAAAAATTTGAAGGGTTGTGGGGCCAAACTTGTCTTTTAGTCAGCTCAGCTTGAGCTGCCTGACAGTTTGGATGTGTGGAAGGTGCCCTGAAGCTTTGGAAGCTGGTTGGCTATTATTTGCTTTGCTTGGCAGGATATACAACTCATATAGCTAAGCTCACTGCAGAGGTGATCAATATGATAAACATATGGATTTTTTTGCTAATTAGCCATAACTAAAACTTTTAAAACTCCAAGAAGAAAAAATTATGATGTAAAACAAAATTCAAAATAAAATAAATTGTAATAAAAGAGTAAAAATAAAAAAAAAATCAATTATCCAAACATTAAATGAATAAATCCTTTGCAAAAATCAAATACAGTCAGATAATTTAATAATAATGCAGTTAAACACTTAAAGATAAATAAGAAAACCTATTTCTCAGCTCCTACCACTAATTAGCTAGAATGGATTCCTTTTCAGTCTGTGAATAGAAAAGGATTTTTTTCTAACTGACCTAAGCCAAGAACTTTTAAAACTCCAAGAAATGAAAACTGTGATGTAAAATAAAATTCAAACTAAACTTTAACTTGAGCAAAAATGAAAAAAAAATGCAAATATCCAACCCTTAAATCAATAATTCCTAAATTCTTAAATGAATTAACTCTTAAACCTGGTTGATTTCTTTGGAACAGTCACCAAGGCCATTGACAAGGGGAAGGTGGTCCACACAGCCTACCTGGACCTCGCAAAAGCCTTAGATACAATACCCCACTCGGGCATTATAGATAAGCTCACCAGCTTAAATATAAACCCCTATGTCACTAGATGGTTTGCAAACTGGCTCAAGGACAGAACCCACATGGTTAGAATTGCTGGAGCCATGTCAGACTCCAAACCAGTTACAAGTGGTGTCCCACAAGGCTCAGTCCTGGGACCTCCCTTGTTCGGTATATATTTCTCGGTGGTACAGGCCAACACGGAAGGACTGTGGCTGACCAAGTTTGCAGATGACTGCAAACTGTGCGCCATAATTGGCTCTCCAGCTGACACAAGCATCCTCCAAAAGGGCCTCATAGAAACAGACAACTGGTGCCAGAACCATGGCCTCAAGCTAAATGCCAAAAAGTGTATAGTCATCCCCTTTGGCAAAAACAAAGTGCCCACAAATTACCACATAGGTGGTAATCCATTAAGTACAGAAGAAGTAATTAGGGACCTGGGGACCCAAGTTGATAGCAATCTCTCATTTGACAACCACATGGCCAAAGTGATTAGAAAAACATTTTATATAGCCCACCTAATCATGAAGGGATTCACATCTAGATCAGGGGAGGTCATCGTGCCTCTTTACTCATCCCTCATTAGGCCCATAATTGAGTATAATGCCCCTTTTGGGATGTACCTTACCAGACACCTGCAGCAACTGGAAAGACCCCAAAAGTACCTCACCAAGAGGATCAAAGGGCTCAAACAGATGCCATATGCTGCCCGGTTAAAGAAACTCCAGCTCTACTCAGTGGCATACCACCTGTTCAGAGGCAATCTGTGCCTGACGTATAAAGCCATGTCCAACCTGGAATTAATGGACATGCTGCACCTCAGAAAATCCAAATCCCATCGAGCTACGCGCTCAAGAGACTTGAACTCCAGCACTGAAATAAATAGGACATGCTGGAGGGACAGATTCATAACCCAGAGGCTCCCTTCACTCTGGAATAAAATCCCAGTCCAGGTTAGGCAGAGTCCCTCATTGACTCTCTTCAAGAGGAATCTTGATGAGTGGATGGGAGATCATAGGTTTACCCCGGGTATCACTTCTGTGTCACTGTTAGACAGAGGCACAGTATACTAACCTCGAAAAAGGGCATAGCAAAATAAATTTAAAATGGGTGGCGAAAGCCAAACACATTCTGGCTAGGCTTATAAATGCCCTAGGGCAGATAGCCTAGTATGAACCTATGAACCTATGAACCTATGAATAATTCCTATGCAAAATCAAATCCAGTGAGATAACAGCAGAGTGAGACAACAGTCTGGTTAAATAAAAATTCTGTATTGTACTTATATTCCTTGGAAACATAACACTACTATCCTTACATTGTCTTTTTGATTTTATTTAACCATTCAGTTCACAAAATGAAATATATTTTTAATTGTTCAGGTTGACAGGCTAAGTATAAATTTGTCAGTCATATTACTAGTGAATTCTTAAGAAAGTCAAGTATCCATATCCCTTGTCCTGAAATTTTTATATTATTGTAAAGCAATAAAAGCATATTGACATTCGTAGGAAGGGTCATAGTCAGGCCAAACTTCAGCATTTTCCGAACAACCAGTTTACAATTAAAGTGTAGTTTCTGGAAGTCTTTACACTAATAAATATGAAAAACTATTGAACCAAATAGTCAGTGCTTTGGAGATTTTAGACAAAAATGGAATAATTATTTTTATATATAAGTAATAGCTTTCCATCTCATTCCAAAAAAATGACATTAGATTTTTTTTATTATTATTTTTTATTTTTAGTAAAAACACTGGTGTTCTGTTGCTTTTGAGGTTAGTAATGCCATCAAAGGATGTTTTATAGATGAATATATGCCAGTAATACAAACAGAAAAAATTGCATGGGGGAGGTTGGCATAATGGTTAAGGTATTTCCCTTACAGACACAAGGTGCACAGTTTGATTCTCACATGGGGTAATTGGCTAGGCTTAAATTGGCCTACAGGGGCAGTTAGCCTAGTACTAATCTATGAACTTATATGAAACATATTAACCTATGAATAAATCTTGGCTAGTGTATTTCTTATTAAGCACAGTCATACAATACTGTCATAGAAAAATACACTTTATCTATATTGGATTACTCCTGTACAGTTCATTAAAAATACATTGCTGTGCACTACTTTTCTCACTACTGTTGAATTGTCAAGTAACACTCTTGGATTTTAAGTGATAATTTAAAAGCAGAAGGCATTTGCTAAGCATTTCAATAGATATATAAATAATGACTCCATTTTTTAACAGTGCCTATAAAACTTTCAATTATGTGTCAAAAAAATTAGGTGAGTAAATCACCCTTTTCATTGCCTGTTTTTTTTCTTTCTTCTTTTCTTCTTTTTTTTGTTTTTGTTTTCTAGTCCCTTGCTCATTTCCAACACATGACAAATGCCTCAAGAATCCTGAAACAACCCCCTTTTGTTTGCTTCCATGAGCACATTCTAGTAGCAATCAATAATCTGTAATTTCATTGAAAGGCGCAATTCTACCTTCTGCTGCAAAGCTTCTCGGCATCTTCCAAGCCCTTTATTTTGATATGGGGCTAATATATGCCATAACTCATATGCTAATATAGCAATAACCCACGCCTGGATGTGGGTAATGCTGGATTTACCCACGGTTGGTGTGGTTTGGTCACGAGGGTGAAGCCCGAGTGGACAAACAAAGCCAACCGTGGTTAAATCCAGCATTACCCACACTCAAGTGGGTTATTGCTATTATACAATGACATTATTTAAGAAAAAAAATAATTACTTTTCTTAAATAATGGCATTGTATAATGCCTTCTTGCTACCCTTCCGCAGCTGTTTGGTATTCTACGGCAGTTCTGATGTACTCCGCATGCGTTTGACACAGTACATCAGAGCTGTGGACAAAAGCAACAGAGAAAGCAAGATCTCCGTTGCTTCTTGCAAAATGTTTTGCTATGTTAAATGGGTTTAACATAGTGAGACAGCTTTAAAAAAAGCAACGGAGAATCTCCGTTGCTTTTTTTAAAGCTGTCTCGCTATGATAAACCCATTTAACATAGCGAGACAGTTTTGAAAAAAGCAACGGAGAAAGCAAGATCTCTGTTGCTTTTTACAAACTGTCTCGCTATGTTAAAGGAGTTTAACATAGCGAGACAGCTTTAAAAAAGCAACAGAGAATCTCTGTTGCTTTTTTTAAAGCTGTCTCGCTATGTTAAACCCATTTAACATAGCGAGACAGTTTTGAAAAAAGCAATGGAGAAAGCAAGATCTCAGTTGCTTTTTTCAAAACTGTCTCGCTATGTTAAATGGGTTTAACATAGCGAGACAGCTTTAAAAAAAGCAACACTGATTCTCCATTGCTTTTAAAGCTGTCTCGCTATGTTAAACTCCTTTAACATAGCGAGACAGTGTGAAGCAACGGAGATCTTGCGTTCTCCATTGCTGTTAAAAAAAGAGTTATAGTAATGGAAAAAGTCCGGGCGACCGGACCTTTTTCCATTACTATAACTCTGATTTACAAAGTGCACGCTGACCAATCAACGTGCACATTTTTGAATATTAATCGGGAGTCGTTGTATAAATATAAATTTGTAATTATGGCAATAAATGATTCTACAGCTATGGTAATCAGTGCCTCAATGGTTGTAAATGACTTAAGTTTTCCTCTAGTTTCTAAGTCTGTTACATACCCTGTATAAACATTCCACGGCTCTTTTTAGGTAGTTTTGCAATTTTGACTTGTTTGCTTGTTTTATTTAATTTTTATTTATTTATTTTTTTGAGGCATGTCCTTGATGCTTTACCAGCTCTGACTGTACATTAACAGCCATCTCAAACTACAATCTCTATATTTATGGGCCTACCTAAAATACTAGATTGGGTAACAGCAATACTATGCTCCTCTGCATTTATATATCATCATGGTCTCAGGCCTAAGTTATAAGCTGCAAATTCAAAGCATATGAGTGGTTCTTTGATGATCATACCTACTTAATTTTCCACTTCTGTATTTCAGTGCTTTGCAGATGGTAGCAATAGCACAGCTCTACTGAGACCTGTGGGTTTAGCAAATCTGCAGCTGCACCAATTTTAGCAAATTTAAATAAACAGAATGTCATTTGGTTGCTACAAGCAGCACCACAATGGTTATGTCTCACAGGAACAAGACAGAGGTAATGAAACACTCAGTCTGCCATTATGTTGTTGAACCTTGGCACCTCCTGAACATACCGAGCCAAGCTGGCACCAGAGGACAAACAATTCCATCCATCCTCAACCCCTTTTTCCCATTTCACTTCAACAGTGGCAATCACCTAGAGCTAAGGTTTATACCACTGGGTGGCTAGCCCTGATGCAGTAGACTTCAACATCATGCTCTCACACGTATGGCCAATTTAGAGTGTCTAATTCACCTTGTCTTTTGAATGTGGCAGAAAACCAGAACACCCACAAGGGAACCATGCAAATTCAGCATAGAAGACACCCTAGCCAAGAAACAAACTGATGAACCTCTTGCTGTGAGGCAACAACACTATCCACTGCATACTGTGGAGAAGGCAAGCAATTGCCATACTAATATTCCATATATATGAAACCACCCTCAGATTAACTTTTATTACATCATAAATGTTTACAAATGTTGCTAACATCACTGATAAAGCTACTTTCTTAGTAATGGAATAGAACATCTTTCCCTAGCCCCTGGAAACTTCATTGTGCATCCCAGTGCATGTGACTTTCTGCAAAACATATTTATATGAAATGCAATTATATCTGACCTGCAATCTAAAGCAATAAGTTACAGAAAGTAATTTATTATGATACATACCCATTTCCACTGAATAAATCTGGGAAGACACTGGATTGCTCACACCATCACTATAAACAGCATACAATGAAATATTGTACCTCACTCCTTCCTTGATGTTTTCTGAAAACAGAATTAAAAATTAAATACAAACAATATCTGCTTTTACTCAGTGCTCCTTAAAAGGACTGTACTGCATGATGAAACAGTACTTAAAGTAGCAACTTCCGAAAGCAAAAGACTAAAATAACAATTTTTATTTAATTTTAATTAAAAGTAAGTGTAACTACTGACAAACAAGTATCAGTTGCCTCTCCATGGCCTGTGCCCTAATTCATAGCTGTTAACTATTTTCAAGTATTTGTAAAGATGTAGCAACACAGTTCTATGGGAGAAACAAAAACATGAAAGCTGCTAGTAACAAAAAATGTGCAAGGCAGTTTAAACGAAGTAGAAAGAGAAATCATAATAAGAGTATTGTCAGGATTTAATATACTCCATGTAGGCACAGTGTAGAGCCTGCATGGAATGTTACTTTGTCCATGTACACGGGGTTCCCCCTCAGCAGTGGCCCATGCATATTAAAGATGGTGCATTGCTGAGGGAGAGCTGAGGAACATGGTTATTGAATCAGTGTAGGGAGTGTAGTGCTAACTGAATCCACAGATGAGTATTACACTCCCTGCACTGCCCAACTGAATTATTTTAAAGTTATTTTTTTAAAGCATGTTTGCACAATGCAGAGTGCAACAATGCTAAGTGGTGCCGAGACACCTGCCAGACATCTAAAAATAGAAACCAGATGCATTTAATTATTTATTTAAATGTGATGTAGCTGAGCGGGTTTGCGTGGCATGGCATGATGCTCAGTAATGCTTATTAGGTAGCTCAGAAGTATATGTAAAAGTTTCTGAGAAGTCCACATAACCATGTAGCTAAATGTGTAGAGTTATGGCCTCATGTGCAGTAGGTCTAGGGTTTGAATACATGGAAGGAAAAATAAGCATTCATTTTTGAAATACAAATTATGGCAATTATTATAAATTATGGTGCACTGTGCTCCACTAGGACCTGCTAAGACCTGCAAAGCACTGCATAAACACGGCTGAAAATGTTTATGAACTGCTCAGATCTGCTTGGCTGGTTTGCACACTGCTAAGCACTGTTAAGCATATGGATCTGCGGGTTTTCACACTGCTTGGCTCAGCTGCACTGGTTTGAGAGCTGCTAAGCAATGCAGAGCTTTATTAAATGTTGCCCAATGATATGTAAGGGTGGGAAATCAGCCTATATTAAGCCCAATAGGCTGGAATATAGCAGAATCCACTGGAGTTATATTTCTGAAGGGCATTATGGCAGGTGTTGGTGAGGTTTGCGCTTTTGGGTGCAGCATTGAGGGATTCTGGAGTCCAGGGTCATGGTTGGACTCCTAGTAAAAAAAAACATGGTGACTAGATGCTGCAGGGAGGTTTCCAGGGCTTGGAGTGTAAGGCAGAGACCTGGGACCAGCTATCAAGGGAACTCATCAGTGTTACTGGTATTCTCTGCACAGGTGAACAGTGTCATCACCACCATATTGACCTGAAAAGACAAAAGGGGGATCTCTTGGACACTTGGGTCCAAGAAGCTTGGGCAGGGAATGCTCCACAAGTATGTAAGTAATTTTACCTCTGTTTCACCAATATCTAATCTGAATGTCTGCTAAACTGGTATGCATAATGGTGTGCTTCTCTCCCAACAGCTGCAGAGGAGAGGGCTCACAACATTGAGGTGCATGCCAGGTTGCTCTGTGAGTGTGGTGAGTATGGATATATTATGTTAACCATTGTGAAATAAGCATGAAAGAGTAAAGCATTAACTGCAATAAAGTATATACAGTAAAATTTGCATTACAATAAATGTGGACCTAGAGCTGTAGTGCAATAAATGAATAACGCCAACTGTAGTGCAATAAAAACATGAAACAATACCATTAACTGCATTAGGGTATAGACAATAAAGTATGTAGTGCAATAACTGTGGACGTAGAGCTGTATTGCAACACCTGAATAATGACAACTGTTGTGCAATAAAAACTCGAAACAATACCAGAAACTGCATTACAGTATATACAATAAAGTCTGGAGTGCAATAAGTGTGGAATTAGAGCAGTTTTTCAAGAAATTAATAATGCCAACTGTTATGATATAACACATGAATCAATACCAATAACACCAAGGTAAACTGTGTACATCAGGATTGTCTTGTTTTAATCATTGCAGTACAGCTGTATGCATTTAGGCTGTCAAGTATAACATGTAATAGATGTAGAATGCAAATATAATGGCTGCCAAATGTATTGCTTAACACATATAGTACTGTTCAAGGCTGTTTCTAGGCCAATATTGTTCACATAATGCTCTGTCATCCAGAAACAGCAGGTTAGCAAGGTATATGGGTGAGGTAGCCCCTCCATGATCTGATATTGTTTGTTGACCACAGATATTTCAACCCACTAATAATATATTGTGTACACCTGCATTCTCTTTACTAATGTATAGATTACCTACTTTCTTTGTCATGCTTGTATTTCATGCATGTGTGTTCTACTGTCACTGCAGTCTAGTATAAAACTGTAGTACTACTACTAGGTCATATTTTGGTTCCAGGTGAGCTCTAGGCAAATATCAGTCAATTAGCAATCAGCATTGACTCAATAGTTCAGTTTGTTAAATGCTCTGAATGTAGTACATTTTGCCACACACACAGACCAGGGTTTGAATCCAGTGCTATGTAGCACTAAATATTACAGTATCAGTTATGTAATGTTTACAGATTCTCTCTCCATAGGAACTACGAGTAAATGGATGAGGTAGCTCATATTACACGTAAATAATCATTTGTTTAGATGTCACAGACTGTTAAAATCATTAGCAAGAATGTGAAAATACAGCATAAATTAAATGAAATAAATATAATCATAATAAAATAAAATGAAATAAATAAAATGTGTAATATTGGTATGGCTGTATGCCTGGAGTGTCTGTTAAAAGTTGTTGCAGCCAATTCATATATTCCATGCAGAAGTCCTCTGCAGTCACTGCTATTGGGTTCTATCCCCATGCCTGCCAAGCAAGGTATGATAGTTGTTTATTTTCTGTGCTGTACACATACATGTCTCTCAAGTGTCACACTGTGACATAATGTAATTAGTAGTGTGTAATCCATCTGTCACAGGATTGTCATTGACATGATTACCTAAATTGCAAAGTATCACTACATCAGCCCACAGTACACTTTGGTAGTTATACAGGTCCACCTGATGTACAAGTGTTCTGTGTAGTTGTGTGCACACAGTTATTACTGCATGGCCCACACTGTCCCATGCAAAAAGCTTGAGAGGTATGTACATGCTACAGCAGCTATAGGGGACTTGTACACATAAAGAAAGGACAGACCCATAAAGTAGATAGTAGTACTGTTGTCAAATAAATAGCCTATAATGGTACTAATGGACTGTTTTTCTTTCTCTCCCCACCCCTTATCTTCATTTATTTATTATTGTTAGCCATTGTTTATGGTTTACTATTAGCACAGGTTGTTAAATTAACTGTATTTGGGGGCATGTGTTTTATTATTGTTATGTATTATAATGGTTGTATATTAACAAATCTTGTTGAATTACCTATTTTGTTGGCCTTATACTGTAACTGTTACTGGCATGCTATTAACATACTGACTGTTCTGTCATTTATTATTGTATCTCACATAATATGCATTGATTTGTAATTGGGTTATTTCTACTGTTCTGGCATGCTGTTATTACTAACACAGTTTTGTTCATAAATAACCTATACTTATTGCTATACCTCCATCACCACAGCACATCAGGGTAGGCCCATTCCCATTCATCCACCTACCTTGCCTCAACTGGCCATGGCACTGGGTCCTAGCACATCTGGGACCCAGGCCAGTGGTACCCCCTCTGTTTCCTTGCACCACCTGTGGCGTTGGGTGGAACTGCTTCAGGGGATGGGGCATAGCCTCCCCCTGGGAGCAGTGGTGGAGGGGGTGCAGTCACCCAAAGGCAAGTGCCAGTCATGTTGCACAGGATCTTTCAGTGAACCTATGAGCCTGACCTGCACCAGACTGAGGGCACACTGGTCAAGCTGGTGGGGCAGGCTGGCCCTGGTGGCTCAGCCTCCAATACAGCCACCTTCAAAGCACTGAAGGAGCAGTGTCGACAGTCCCATGGGTGGGGAACATGAGTCATGCTGCTGGCATTTGGAGGCACATGCATCTCAGAGTCCACAACACCCACCACATCCAAACTGTTCACCCTCTCATGTGTCACACACACCACCCCTGTCTGCTGTCTTGTCTATCTTGTCTGTCTGCAAATGCATCCTCTCCTACCCAACATATCTCCATATCTCCCCACACATACCTATGTCCCTTTCCCAACATTCCACTCTCTACTTATTAAAAAATAAAAAAAAAAAGACACCTGTCCCACAAAAAATATTGCCTTACATAGCTCTCCATTTCACACATGTGTACACTGGACACAGCTAATTTGGCCCAATTGGCTTGACAACACATTTATGTTGTCCTCGACCCTTTCTCTGTGGTTTGAGAGTCCAAATTAATCTACAAAATCTGTCAAAATGCACAGCTGTTGCTATGCAAGAAAGTGATAGCTATGGTTCTTTTCTACACCCTTCCTATGCTTTTCTCCTACTTGTCCCTATTTTACCACTTTCTTTTTATCCCATTCTTCTTTTCTTTATATATTTTTAGCTCAGGTTTGCACAGATTTGCTCAGCGTGGCACACCACACTGCTTCACTTAGCTGAGCTTACATGAGCTTTAATGTGCTTTAATAATTATATGTGTTTATTACAGTGTTAGTCACATGTAGAAACTAAACACCTCTGCCAAGTCTCAAGCCTGGACACATCTCAACTATAGCACACTGCATTAACCCACCATGCTACACAGGTCTTAGGGTAAACAGATGTATCCAGAAAAACATAGTGATTGCTACCTACAGTCATTAAGCATGTAACTGAAATAAAAAAAAGTAATTGGTAAAATAGGAGTGTACCTTGGACCCTGGTTCAATAATACACCAGTAGACAGCCAAATACATAATAATGGATGTAAGTGAGGCCTGTGATAGCAGGTATATGTGCCCTTTTATCAGCAACTTGTGGAAAGACTCCTGCTATGGCAGCAATGGTAAAGTACATGTACAACTGGGACCCTGGTGCAGAAATGTTTCACACAGCCTGCATATGTGCATATACAGTATATCTTACAAATACAAATACATGTGCAGTGACTCAGTAGCTCATTGTGTTAAATGCTTGCTTACAGTACATTTTGCCACACACAGTCCAGGGTTCAAATCCAGTTTTGTGTTGCAGTTCAGCTACATTATTGTGACGACAATGACCGACTCATGCATTCATAATCCACGCATGTTACTGCTAATTAATGAACTGCTACCCAGTTTTGCAAGTCAAAGACCTACAGGCAGGGACACACTGCACATATCTGTATAGCCTAACTATATGTTGCCTACTACTCTGGTATTGGTACTGTTGCATAACAGGCATTACTTAATCACATGCCTGATTTGGACTGTAAAGGGTACCCTTGCGCTAGCACTGCTGTAATGACAGGGCTGACATAGCTACCACACAGAAACATAGAGCTCACTGTCATCCAAAGTGTTCATAACACCCCATGTGTTCTAGCCTGCATCAGGGACACCCTGGATTGGTTCACTGATTCAGTGGATAGATGGTGGGCTGAGACAGTGTCTGTCTTGGACTGTACATTGTCTAAGCTGGAACATCTGATTGAAGTTGGGCATTGGACACATGAACGTAGGTCAGCAACACCATCTGCTGAGAGTCCATGTGGCCATGCACAGTCACATTCCTGTAGTGGCAGTACCTCCAGCACTACAGAGGAAAATGTTTTGTCCACACCACAATGTGGCAGACAATTGGTACGTGGTCCTGGGCAGTCCCCCAGCAAACAGCAGTCACTGTCAGGTACTAGCACCGTATCTGACCTTGGGCATGGTGGTGCCAGTGCTACTCCTGGCAGAGCCAGTTCCCATGTTTGTGGCTGAAGACAGTGATCATCCACTCTACCATGTACAGTCCACAGCTGACCACCATACATACGTGTAGGGCTAGAACTAGGCTTGACTGTGTACATGCACACACTCAAACACCACTGTCACATGCAGGTCACCTACAGACATACACAGCACCTCTCCATGGCCCAACTAACCTGCACCCCTTCATAGGTTCATAGGTTCATAGGTAGATACTAGGCTATCTGCCCTAAGGCATTTATAAGCCTAGCCAGAGTGTATTTGGCTTCCGCCTCCCTATTAGATTAGCCTACTGTGCCTCTGTAAAGTAGGTCACAGAAGGTACCCTTTTAAGATTAGTTTACTGTGCCTCTGTCTAGCAGGGACACAGAAGAGATCCCAGGGGTGAATTTGCGATTTCCCATCCACGCTTCCAGATTTCGCTTGAAGAGGGTCAGCGAGGGGCTATGTCTAACATGAATTGGGATTCTATTCCAGAGTGAGGGGAGCCTCTGGGAAATGAATCTGTCCCTCCAGCATGTCCTATTTATTTTTGTGCTGAGTTTAGGTCCCTGGAGCGTGTAGCTCTAAGGGACTTGGATTTTTTGAGGTGGAGCATGTCCATTAATTCTGGGTTTGACATGGCTTTGTACGTCAGGCATAGATTGCCTCTGAGTAAGCGGTAAGCAACTGAGTAGAGCTGGAGATTCTTTAGTCGAGCTGCGTAGGACATCTGTTTATAGCCCATGATCCTCTTGGTGAGGTACTTTTGGGGTCTCTCCAGTTGCTGCAGGTGTCGGGTAAGATACATCCCAAAAGGGGCATTGTATTCAATTATGGGCCTGATTAGTGATGAGTAGAGGGGCACAATGACCTCTCTTGATCTAGATGCGAACCCTTTTGTGATAAGGTGGGCTATATAGAAGGTCTTTCTAACCACTTTGGCAACGTGATTATCAAAGGAGAGATTACTATCTACGTTGGTCCCCAAATCTCTAATTACTTCTTCCGTACTTAATGGATTACCACCTATGTGGTAATTTGTAGGCACCTTGTTTTTCCCCAAAGGGGATGACTATGCACTTTTTAGCATTTAGCTTGAGGCCGTGGCTCTGGCACCAAGCATCTGTCTCTGTGAGACCCTTTTGGAGGATGCTTGTGTCAGCTGGAGATTCAATTATGGCCCCCAGTTTGCAGTCATCTGCGAACTTTGTCAGCCATAATCCCCCCGTGTTAGCCTGAACCTCAGAGAAGTATATACCGAACAAGAGAGGTCCCAGAACTGAGCCCTGTGGGACGTCACTTGTAACTGATTTGGATTCGGACATGGCACCTGCGATTCTGACCATGTGGGTTCTATCTCTGAGCCAGTTTGCAACCTATCTTGTGATATAGGGGTTGATATTTAAGCTGGTATGCTTATTTATGATGCCCAAGTGGGGTATTGTGTCGAAGGCTTTTGCGAGGTCCAGGTAGGCTGTGTGGACTACCTTGCCCTCATCTATGGCTTTGGTAATTGTTTCAAAGAAATCAACTAGGTTTAAGAGGCAAGATCTGCCCTTAACAAAGCTGAATTGGGTAGGGTCCAGTGTCTGGAGGCTCCCAATGTCTTTGTTTATGAGTTCCAAGATAATACGCTCCATAGCTTTACAGACCAGACTAGTCAGGCTTATGGGGCAATAGTTCATGGGGTCCATTGTGGCACCACTTTTGTGGAGTGGGACCACTGTAGCTGTACGCCATTCTTTGGGTACATATCCTGTAGTAAGGCTAAGTTTGAACAGTGACTTAATGTGAGGGTTCAGTTCTTCTTGGAGCTCGTGTAAGACACAGCCTGGGACACCGTCCGGTCCCATAGATGCTGTGTTTTTTTGCTTTGGAGAGGGCAGCTTTCACCTGTGCATCTGTGATGTCAGGGAGGTTACATTCAATTGGGATAGGCATTTGCTCCTTTGGGGGGAAGGTGGGGAGAAGTTTGCACTGAATCAGTCTGCCAGGATGTTGGCTATGTCTGTAGGTTCGGTATATTTTGTACCATTATGCAACAATTCAGAGCATATCTGGGAGTTTCCACCCATGTTCCTGACATAACTAAAGAAGGCCTTGTGATTATCTTTAGTGTCTAGGGCAATTTTTCTTTCGAAACTGGCCTTTGATGATTTTATGAGGGATCGAAGTTTCTTGCTAATACTGATCAGAGATGCCTTCCCTTTTTGGGATTTTGCTCTGTCATGTAGTAGCTTCCTCCTTCTGTTGTATAGCTTATTTATGGCCGGGGTCCACCAGACCGGTCTCCTGTTTTGGAGGAGTGAGTCTTGGTTTTATTTGGGATAGCACGATCCATGCATTCCTGCAGGTGCTCATAGAATGCATTTGTAA
Organism: Protopterus annectens; assembly: GCF_019279795.1. Taxonomy (NCBI): domain Eukaryota; kingdom Metazoa; phylum Chordata; order Ceratodontiformes; family Protopteridae; genus Protopterus; species Protopterus annectens. The sequence goes on from NC_056744.1 coordinate 780,683,327, forward strand.
AGGATTCTGTGGATTGGGCTGTATTATCCTCTGGCCCGGGGGCTTTGAAGGATTCCACCTCAGTCTTGAGAAGTGCAAAGTTGGCTTTTGAGAAATTCTTTACAGTGATTTCCTTGGCTGGGGGTGGGGACGGGATATGGATTTCCAGGGAAATTTGTTTATGGTCTGATCTTACCAATGAGGGGTTTACCTCTGGTGTGGAACATAGAGTCCCCATGTTGGTGATGACCAGGTCCAGTATGTTGTTCCCTCTTGTGGGAGTGGTGACCAGTTGTTCCATCGCGTTAGAGTTTATAAATTCAAGGAACCGTTGGGCGAGGGTGTTTGGGCTTGAGTAGTTTTCCCAGTCAATGTTTGGGTAGTTGAAGTCACCCAATAACATAGTGTTTGGAGAGACCTTCATATTCTCCAGTGTTCTCAGGAATGTCAAGTGGGGTTCCTGTAATAGGGAGGGTGTTCTGTAGCAGGTTACAAACTGAAAGGCAGTTTTGCCCGCTGTTACTTGCACATGGATGGTTTCTGATGCTTCGTGCAGTGCCACTAACCTGGAGGTGTAGGTATCTTTGATGAATATAGATTCTCCCCCTCCTTTTGTGCTTCGGTCCGAGTTTTGGGGCCGAAACGCATGGCATGAGTTATAACCTGGTAGTACTGGTGTGCTCTCAGGAGCCTTGAACCAGGTTTCTGTTACTGCACAGACATCGATTTTCTCCATACTGAGGAGAGCCTTGAGTGCATGCATCTTGAGGTTTAGACTTCTGGCATTGAGTAGCATTTCCTTTAGTTTTTTTATCCTTGGGTTGTCTATGGAGGTGGGTTTGTCCTTTGAGCCTTGCCTAAAACAGGCACTATGGGGGTGGCAAGAGCCTTGGCCAGTAAACGAAAGCCTAAGGGTGACAGGTGCAAGCCGTCCCTAGCGAAGCAACGTGGCTTGTCGAGCATGTCATCCCGTGCTGACAGACACTGGATCCCCTTTGAATGACACCAATACTTTAGCCAATTGTTGAAACTGATCATTTTGTCTTTATACTGTGGCAACATTCTTGGTGAGGGCAAGCTGCTACTCAAGGTCAGGGTCATACCAGCCTGGGCTACATGGTCAGAGAGCTCCTCTATGTCTCTTTTCATGTAGTCCAGGGAGGTACGTCTCAGGTCATTCACACCAGCATGGACAATGACGGAGTCATACTTGTACTTGCTTTGAAGTGACCTGAGTGCTTGCGTATTGTGGCGGATCCTGGCACCCGACAGGCAGCTTACAGTGACCTTCTCCTTTTTCAGTCCTGTGAGTAGAACGTCAGTGTGCCGGACAATAGAGTCCCCTATAACAAGTGTATTTGGTGTGTTGTTTGGCCTTAAGGGCTGTGACTGTGAGGCACACTGATTTTGTGAGATATGTGATTCATGGGTATTGTTGAGGGGTGGCTGTTGCTTGGATATTTGCTTAGGAGGTCCTTGCTGTTTAGGCAGATTTTTATTTAGAGCCTCCGAGTATGTTTTTGTGTGTTTATGTGCTGGGTATGCAGATACAATAGGTCTGGGTGAGACTGGATTTGTGGTGTGGGTGGTTACCTTTTCCTCCTGACTGACTGTGCCAGTCTTGGGTTGAGAGAGCTCTGCCTCCAGTTTGGCTGTGTAACTGCATCTCTCACATGTATTAGAGTTTGTTGGAAGGAGGAGAGGGTTGTCTGTGTACATAAGGCAATTGTAACATTGCCTCAAAATTCCCAGATTCAACAGCTGGACTAGAGAGTAACCTTGAAACTGACCCTTGGACATACCAGATTAGTATAGGGAACTGTTTTTTTACTGATCAGATTAGGGAAGGGAACTGATTTTTCACTTGATCAGGAAGGACCAATCGGGAGCCTAATACTTATGAGAAGTCAAGGAGGGTGTAGGGCTTTAGTTAGTTAGTGTTTCCTTATAAGAGCTGAGCAAGTGCAGGGCTTTAGAAAGAGAATAGAGTGATTACTTTGAGAGTTTGAACAGTTCTAAGGTTAAAAGTGAAGAGCAGACTTTGTGGAGCCTGGAATAGTTTAAACCTATTTAGGCGCTGCTGCCCGACGCTGCTCAGTGAGAAAAAACGTGCAAAAAGAGAGTTGTAGGGTTTTAAGAGAGAGAGATCAAGGAGTTTAGAATTGACCCAAAATGGCCAATAAAACTACAGCTTCTAAGTAGTAACCACTCCTCCAGGGACAGGCAGGCTGTTTAGTGTTAACCACTCCCACTGGTGAACACAGAGACTTCCCTTTAGCCCAAGCAAGCACTGGCCTTCTAGAAACTTCCAAACAGTTCAGAACAACAAATCTGTAACTGAACTTTCTTAACTTTCAGAAAGTGGGAAAAAAGCAAGATTTTTTTTTTCTTTTTGTTGTAGTTAAGGTAGCAGAGATACACAAGCAGCAAAATAATCACAACAGTGCAATAAATGACCCCACACTTGAGTGCTAGGCCAAAATCAGGTAAAATGCAGTTTTAGAGAAAAAAACGATTTTAAATTAAGTGCAAAACAGGAAATGCAGTAAACAGGCTCTAGATGTGTTCCAAGTACTGTTATTGTTACAGATATAAACTTTAGCAAGCCGGAAAATGCCAAAAAATAGGCGGCAAAGCAGTAAAACTTAACAAAAAATCAGAAGAAAATACTTAAAATCACAAAAGTGGCTCCTTTTCTTTTCTCAGCGTTTTCTCCCCGTGGTAGGTGCTTCAGCAACAACTAGCAAGCCTGAAAAGACACCAAAACCATGAGGCAGCTGGGTTTTAAGAGAGACAGATCAAGGAGTTTAGAATTGACCCAAAATGGCCAATAAAACTACAGCTTCTAGGTAGTAACCACTCCTCCAGGGACAGGCAGGCTGTTCAGTGTTAAATACTCCCACTGGTGAACACAGAGACTTCCCTTTAGCCCAAGCAAGCACTGGCCTTCTAGAAACTTCCAAACAGTTCAGAACAGCAAATCTCTAACTGAACTTCTTTAACTTTCAGAAAGTGGGGAAAAAAGCAAGATTTTTTTGGTTTTTTTTCTTTTTGTTGTAGTTTAAAGGTAGTGCTGTCAACTGTGTGGCACAGCCTAGGCCTCCAGCACCCCCACACCGCACCGTGTGCACATCATGATACCTGTGCCACATCCTTGTCATCCATGCCATGGATGCAGGGAAATGCAACTATGTGTCTGATGCACAGGGTGACTTTATTATTTGACATGTACTAGTGTAGTGCTGTATTGTTTTGCCATGGCACTTGTTATGGCTCACAACTGGTAGTGTATGCTCACATGTGGCATGACTATGCATCAAACATTGCATATCTTATGTTACATGATGTTGAACTGGCAGCAGTGTTACAGGATGACAGGTGTGTCATGGACTTGTGTATGTTTTGGCTGCAGGGCTCTAGGAACATAAATCATGGACATATAGTGTCAACACAGTGGCACAGAACAATGTTGGCAGTCAGCATACTCATGCATTCATACTTTGTGTTAAGGTCTGCTACCCTTGCTACATGTCACCTGGGTTTTCTGAACCTACAAATCAACAAGGTGTGGTGATGGAGTTGACACATGTATGAATATCCTGTGTCTGGGTCAGACAGATGGTGGACATCAGTTATATTATAATGATGATTTAGGGCCAGCTGCTAGTCACAGCACCATAAAATGCATAAACATTGCACAGACATAGGCCATATGGCATGTCTATAGTGCTGCAAGGGAATATTTACACACACACTATAGCTGGGAGTATTTATTGCATGCACCACAGGTTATATAGGTTTATAGCTTCATAGGTTGGTACTAGGCTATCGGCCCTAAGGCCTATGCAAGCCTAGCCATAACAATTCCCTGGATATTTCTTCCCACAATATTTACTTCTCTGGGCCCCTGTCTAGCTGGGTGACTGACATGATCCCTGGGGTGAATTTCCTGTCTCCCATACAATCATCAAGGTTCCTTTTGAAGAGGGCCAATGAGGTGCTCTGCTTGACATATATGGGCAGTCTATTCCAGAGTATGGGGAGTCTTTGGGTCAGGAACCTATCCCTCCAGCATGTTTTGTTCATTGTGATGATAAAGTTTAGATCCCTGGAGCGTGTGGCTCTGAGGGATTGGGATTTCTTTAAGTGGAGCATGTCCAACAGCTCAGGGTTTGACATGGCCTTGTATGTTAAGCAGAGATCACCTCTGAGTAGACGATATGCCACAGAGTATAGCTGGAGTTTTTTTAGACGGTCAGCATATGGCATCTGCTTTAGGTCTGTGATTTTTTTAGTATGGTATTTCTGTGGCCTTTCCAGCTGTTGCAGATGTCTTGTGAGGTACATACCAAACGGGGCATTATACTCTATAATGGGTCTAATGAGGGATGAGTACAGTGGGACAATGACCTCCTTTTTTCTGGATGAAAAGCCCTTAGTGATGAGGTGTACCACATAGAAGGATTTCCTGACTGTTGTGGCGATGTATATGTGTTGTATATGTGAATGCAGGCACAGTACTTGTGGAGTATACAAAGTTGCCTTGTGTTAGACAGCATGTTTGGCTTGCAGAGTGATATTGTTCGATACTGTTTTTGTATTTAGTGTCCTAGGAGTGATATACCTGTTAATAGTCCTGTTATGTGTGTACAGTTACCAGTATGGCCATATGTGGCAGGCTGCAGTTAGATAGATAAACATATGGCCAGGGACAATATGGCTTGTCCAAAGCATGCGTTGCAACCATTGTACAACACTGCTCAACTGTGTTTGTCTACAAGGTGACATTCCTCAGGCACAGGGGTCTGTGGTTGAGTGGATTATGTACTGTGGAAGCCTAGGTCTGTCCCATCAGACAACTGTGTGATGTGTAAGTAAGTGCAGATAACCCCAGCATTCAGCGTTTGTGGGGACATTCATACATCCCCACACATTTTATTTATATATATATATATTTATATATATATATATATATATATATATATATATATATATATATATATACATATATATATATATTTATATAAATGTGTATAACAGGTATTTCTCCTTACCTGTTTCTGTGTGTGTACCTTATATAAATGTGTTATGTAGATATATGTGGAGAGTCTGTGTACCATTGTACTTTACATAGATATATATATATATATATATATATATACATATATATATATATATATATATATATATATATATACATAAACATATATGTTATCATATACATGTATGTACCACATACTGATAGATATAATAATCATGTGTGAGGAGGATAGAGATGGGCAGATATGTATATGTAGCTGTCTGTATATACAGACATATTTTGACATTGCAGGTCCTTGTAAGGAAGAGGCAACAGACTTGTTCTCAGGTTAGCTAAGCTACAGGAGCATGCCCAGTGTGACTGTCAGTACTTACAAGGGGACTCTAAGCCAGAGCTACCTGTACTCTGGTCAGTGATTTTGTGTGTTGCAGACATTGGCTGCTGCACCTGTTTACACAGTACAGCACTTCCCTGCATTTGTTCAAGGCATTCTCAGGCTGTTTGCTTTAGTTAATATGTGGCTCATACCTCTCAAATGTACAGATTTTCGAAAAGTGTCCAGATTTTTTGCCTCATAGTTTTGGTCCGTTTTTCATAAAAGTGTGTTACAGACTTTTGAGTTTCAGACTCCATACCCATCAGGAAATTCACGGTAATGCAAGACCTGTTATTGTATCAACTTTCTAAGTTTGTAAGAGCAATATTTATACACTGTCCTTATTTTGCAGCCTTTATCCCACTTTTATTTATGGCTTTGTCCAGATTTCCTACTCTAAGATGATGTGACTGGGGTACATGATGTAACACCACACACAGGGTGACAGTCTGCATACCTCTCCCTGTACATGTTTTTGCAGAATGTCCAGCACTTTGCCCCATATGTCTGATCTGTTCCTCATACATTTGTGGTTTTCTGGTAAAATAATGTAAATTGCAGTCACTGAATTGTTTTAACTACTAACACATTTAAGTGATGTCCTTTACATCCTGCAACTAATCTGCCCTGTTGCAACCTGCTTTTATACTAGTCACCTTCTAAGTTCATCAGAGCATGTGTAATGTCTGTCTGTAGTTGTGGCCCTTTGTCTCCCCATTCTCTCTGGCTTTGTCCAGCTTTCTTGGAGTAACAGACTGAGGGGTATGACAGTCTGTTGGAATACCACCATACGAGTACCTCACATACAAAAGATATAGATGCTGCAAGACTGAAACCAACACCATCACCCTTGCTAATATCCCTAGCCCAGTGAGCCATACCAGCCACCAGACAGAGAGGTTTCATTCCTCACACTATCAACAGCATACAGACATAATATATTGTCATCCCTGCATTATGTGGAAAATACGTGTGGCTAGGTTCTCTGTCACAGCCCTGGAATTGTCAGGTCTGATGAATTATCATTGCAGACTTACTGTTACAGCAGTTGTATTGGAACACTGATGTGTTGGTGGTGGGTGATGACCAGACCATGCTCTGCTGGCATAGACAGTCATGCGACTGTCCTGAGACCTCACTGTTTGCCATCTCCTTTGAATACTGTAGTGGATTTTCCAGCCATGTGGCCTAGTGAATATTATGGGGCACATACTATTGGACAGAGTACCTGTTGTCCCAAGTGGTTATTAGAACTCTGCAAGTAGCCCAGTAGCCCACTATATTCCCTTGCATACATGCGGCAGGTTCATATATATGCTACCATATTCTAGTGCCCCTTACAAGTGGTGTATTAGGGGAGTGACTTACCTTGCAAATGCAGTAGTTAACAGACCTGTAGTTTAGGGCTGACTCTGTCTGATGCATGCAGTACACAGCCAATACATGGTTAGGTACAGGTTGTGTGGGGTGGCTGGCATAATTTTTACTATATGTATGTGAGGCAATGTAAGGTGTCAATCCCTAGGGCCCTAGGTTGTCAGTGCATGTGCTATGCGTTGTCTCTTGGCCAAGGCCAGGGCATACTGGGCACACCTACGTCTGTCTACAGGGATAACCTCAGTGGGTTCCTCATCCATGTTCCCCTGTGGACATAACTGTGGGGACCTAGGTACTGGTGGGGGGCTGCATATCCCTTCCCTTTGCTGATCCTGCTGCAGCTGTTTCTACAGGATCATATTGTGTAGCATGGCACATACTGTGAACATCTGTGTACATGTCGCTGGACACTACTGCAGGGCTCCACCAGATATATTGAGGCACCACAGCCATGACTTTAGCAGCCAAAAAACATGCTCTATAATGTTCCTAGTTTGTGCGTGTGCCTCATTATGGCGTTCTTCCATGGGTGCATGTGTATTTCTGATGGGTGTCATCATCCACAGTTCCAATGCATAGCCAGCATCTCCCAGTAAAATTGCTGTGTGGGATGTACCCCCTAGCAAACATCTGGTACAGCTGTGATGTGTGCCAGATATGGGAGTCGTGATAACTGCCAGGGCTACTGGCACACACATTCATGATAATGCCTTGGGCATTGCACACAACCTGGCAGTTGATGGAGTGATACCTCTTGTGGTTGACATAGATTCTACTCTCCTCACCAAGTGGTGCTTTGATGTGTACAACAGTGCAATCTATGGCACCCAGTACCTCAGGGTAGTGTGCTACATGGTAAAAGTGTTGCATACTCCTGACCCTCTCCTCAGGGGTCTGGGGTAAATAAATTTGCTCACTGGCATGTCGTAGCATAGCATCCAAGAACTGGTTTTGTACACTGGATGCTGATGCCTGCAAGACCCCCATCATGTCCCCAGTTGGTCTTTGGCAAGTACCTGTAGCTAATATCCTAAAAGCTACACATACCTTTGTTTCTACTGGGATGGGTTCCCCTCTGTTGGCTCTGGGTCTGAGTTGAGGGCGGCAGAGTTTAGTGAGTTCTTGTAGTACGTCCCTGTCCAACCTGGTGTGCTCTACAATCTCCAGCTCATGTAGCTCCTGGAAGGTTACCTGGGCCTAAACACTCTTCTCCTTCTCAGTCTAGGTATATTGTTAGCAGCAGCATCAGCACTGACCTCAGCATCTAGCACATACAAATGTAGTAGAACTGCAGCTGCCCCTAGCATTCCTTTAGTTAAAAATCCCAAGTTTGTACTCCACTGGTCCAGAGTATGGGGGTGAAAAATGATTGCAGGGTGTATGTAACCTTTATATTGCTCTGCTGTAGGTGCAGCCTGTGAGATTGGTTACCTCTGATGCATTCCACCTGCCAAGTGCATCATTAAGGGGTTTTAATGGACCTAGTTTAAGTGAAACAGGGATCATCAGTAAATAATATGTCAATGGCTTTCTCAGCCAATTTTTTTTACAGACTTCTTCGCTCAGCACTGTGGTGCACCACACAAACCCGTGCAGCAAAGATAAAAAAATGTTCAGCAGTCAGTAGACATACCCATGGACGGGCACGGTCAGCACAGAGGCGGCCATGCAAATATGCTCAAACATGCTGAAGCATGTGCCCCGAAGGTAAACAAAGCTTAGCAGTCACTGGACACCCCCCTGCTCAACAGACTACTGTGCTGAGCAAACAGGCACCTCTGTGCTCCAATGTCCCTATAAGGATGGGATCTGCGGACATGGATTCCCATTTGTGCTATTCAGTAACCCCACCTCATTTGCATAGGGATCCATGTCCACATCCAGGATACTACATGTGTCCCGGCCCTTCCTCCTTCAGAACAAAACCATTCCATCATTGTAGATACTCCATGTAGGGTCCTATCATGCATTACTGTCACATACTACGACATTACATTTTCACATCCTTTTTAATTTTTTTTTTCATAACAGCATGTTTGTGCACTGTGTCACCCCATGCAAACATACCCTGATCTTTAAAAAAAAACATTATTTGAAATTATTTTTCATACTGTTTTGGACACACTGTGGATAGTTTTACACATATCTGTGTCTGCTATGCTATTTCTGTACTCCTAACTTCACTGTTATAGCCCCTGTTGTCTGTTTAGCATCCTGTATATGGAATTTTTCCTTCACATTATGGACACCAACAGTGGGTCTGCAGGATGGCCTATCTGCTTGCTGGATCAATCTACCGCCCTCATTTGCATGCAATTCACTTGCTTATGAGGTGATTTGTATGCCATGGGTACTTCCATGTTTACTCCCTCGTGCACACTGCTCAGTTCTGCTTACTGGATCACAATCCTGCTTACTTTCGTGTAAGCAGTGTGCCACCATGTCTACATGGAAAATAAATCTATGTAGGCTTTATTAAATTCCCCCCTGTATATACTCACTCCAGAAGACTGATCCCCAAAATAACAACTCTAATACTAGTTAGAAAAATTGCCTATATTGAGTAAAAATTAAAAACTAGAAAGCAGCCAATCAGAAAATGCAATTAGCAACAAAATAGGCCCCAAATAAATTAAACAACCTCATTTATGCATTTCATTTATTCATTTATGTATTTATTTCAAATCTGTTGACTGGTTGGTAGACTGGTCATGGAAACATTTTTGTCTATGCCCTCAACCATAGGCAAATGTTACAATATTATAAGCATTGAAAAGATGATAAACAAATGGTGCGAACACTGAAACAGTAATAGTAAGTGGAGCATGCAGATAATATCAATTTGAAATAGTGTCAGTAGTGATATGGCTAGCTACCTTTTCAAAACAAAAGCTTCCACGGCTCAACACAGCCAGTTATCTACTACTGACATAAACTTCACAATATAAAAATTGCAATGAACATACCAAAATACCTCAAGCACAAATCTCATTAACATGCTATAGATTTAGAATTAAAATACACCTTTGAGGCAAAGTTATAAACACAAACCCAGATTGCATAAACATCTATTCAAAAAACAGCTTACCCAATTACTGCAAAATTAATGAGAAACATTTAATAAATATGCAGTGGTCTGTATTATATGATGCATAGAATATCTTGTGTTTGAGATAAGGGGAATTTTTCCTGTATTCCCTAATGTCAGAGAGCTGTATTCAACATAGCAGCGTTCTCTTTTAACTATGTACAGGAATGTTGTTTATCACAATCTATCAGACATTTATTACCGTCTTTGCTGCATCATCAGACATTTATCATCATCCTTGGCATGTCATCAATTCTACTAAAAATCCCCTGACCTTACTTATTTTTATTACTTACTAAAGAACAAAATAAGAAAAATGAAGTGAAATATGGACCACATTTCTCATTCACTTCAGTATAAAAAATTGTAGCATCACATTACACATCCCACCAAAAACAAAAAAAAAAAAAAAAAAAAAAAAACCCACTTCTCATCTAAATCAACTCTTCTCCCAGAAAAGACATTCTTAGTTATTCTACTGGTGGATGAAGCTTAAATTCTTGAGCTTTGACTGCCCAAGCTTTAACTTGCCGATGAATGGAGTTCCTCTATAGCAAATCACTGTCAGCAGTTGTGCCAGATGTGATTTCCTTCTGGGGGGAATTTCCCCCTTGGTCGAGTAGGTGTGACCTCAGAGTTGGTATATATAAGTTCCAGTGTTTTTTGGCAACATGTTTTCAGTGAATGTAGTTCAGGGATTCTGACCCTCAGTGCATTTGTTTTCATCCACTCAAAGTAGTGGGAAGTGACATTCTTTCATACTGGGATGAATGTTAAAATAAATAAAAAAAAGTATCAAATAAATTAAAACACTGATCACAACTAGCCAGATGGAAAATGACACTGCAAACAAAACAGATTCTATTCTAATCATCTAAATTATTAACTATTTAAAAGAACTATACAATGACCAAATCCTTATATAACTTTCACTATACTACTAAAATACATCAAAACATTAACTAACTACAAAAGAGATTAACATACCTCAGGACTAGAAAATCATCCATGACACACTCTAATCATTAAAATTTACAGATAATACCTAGAAACCTCAACTTATACAACTTATAAAATTATTGCAGCCTACTAAAATCATGAAAACAATAATTTTAACCTAAAAACAGGAAATAAATAGTACAAGTGGGTTGTGGTTTGTGTAATTAATGAAATGGCTTGTACTTGGTTCAAGAATTTGCTCTTTGCCAAACATCCTGAAATGCATTTCCTGCAGCTATAGTACAAGTTATTTCTTCTATTACCCTTCCGATCCCCATATACATAAAGCTGAAGTGCATGCTACTGATTTTTCAAAATACTGAGACCAAAAACCGAAAAGGAGATGGTTAAAGTGCAATACTCTCCCTCAAAAGTGCTAAATTTAATTCTGAAATCACACTTATAAAGAATACTCTGTGTAACAGTGAACAAGCATGGGGCACGCTCCCTTGCACTTTCTGAGTGGGAAGATGTGCACCCACTTCCCCGCAATATAATTATTCTTACTCTGTGGTTGTACAGCATCAGAGGTTAATGCAAAACCACCTGGCTACCTAAGTATTCTGACTTTGAGATTGCACATCCTTTGAGATTAGTACTACTCTTGGGTTCATCTGAAATAGTGTACATAATTTAAATTGGCCTTTATTGAAAGGGTAAGATGGCATACAAAACAGTCTTTTTAAAAATTAGCTACATGTAGCTTGTCATGTGATATAGGATCTACAACTGTGATTACTTAGATAGTAGCATATGCTAGAAAAGTGTAGCATAGCAAATGCTAGAAACATCTTGCAGGCAGTGGCGGGGTCAAAATGCAGTGCCCCCATCCAGTCATATCTTGTTAAGTGGTGGCATGGGTTGAGCTGGCTAAACACATGCACAGTGATGGTATAGATCTGTGCATGTGTTGTATTGTACTGGAGTTCTGGTCAGAAGTTATTAACTAGAGCTTTAACAGGTGCTCATTAGCAGAAAACCAGTTGCAACCTATATGGGGAAATTACTCAAAATGTTTAGTTGTATGCATTTCCTTCAGCCACATTGTCTGCATTTAAGAACTAGATAGCCCTGTGGAATGGCAGTCTTGCAGGATGCATCAGGTTAGCCCCATTGTATGACTGCAGTCAGATCACACTTGCAGTGGTGAACATGTGTTAATTCATCATTAGTTAAAAGGTAATTTTAGAATACATCTATGTAGTCAGGATTGCATGCCTATATTAAATGGCAATCTACTGTAGATGGTTTCTGAAATGACTATACTGTATGTTATCGAGCACATAAACTCTTAGCTATGCTTGTAAGGGCCCCAAAGCCATTAGCCTAGTAATCTCCTATGATCCTACGACATTTAGTATTGCTGTCTCTATAATTCTGTAACCGACAAAGCATCGGACTGAATTCTTTGTGATAATGGTAATCATACTATTTTCATAAAAGCACAATGTGTGTCTGCTTCAGATAGTAAAAGGCCAGAAGGCATTCATTTATACTCCAAGTTCCAAGACCAAGGACTATTAGAGCTAGAGAAAATAATGTGCAATGCCATCTGCTGTTCTTTCAGCAGCTGTTCTAATTAATGTTCAAAATTAATTACTACATTATCACCTAAAGCTAAATAGCACAACAGAGCTGAATATATCAGAAATGTGAATTATAGGCCCTTCATGTCTTCTAACTTTTTAATAACTATATATATTTAGGTATGTACTCTGTAATTTCTCTTAGACACAGTCATAGTTTAAAAGTTGCAAGGACAAATATGTTATCACATGTTTTATACTAAACGCGTACTTCTAGATAGTGTCATACATTTGTTATTCATTAAGATAAAATTATCAACATTGTGAAATTCATTAGAAATTGTTAAACTATTATCTTAGATAAGGGGTTAACTGCCCAAATTTAAGAACATCTGAAGTTGAAAAACAGTTACTATGAAATTCTGAAATTTTAATTATTTCTTGAAAAAGGTATAAAAATCGATTAAAATTAACTGACTTTTTTGGAATAAACCAGTAATAAGTAAATCTGAGTTATGTAAGCCCAGTCTGCTAAAATCTGTAATAAAAGGTCAATGGTTCAGATTATTTGTTTTCTTCCAACTTGATAACTTCATGCTTAAAGATGAATGATAGTTAGGACATACCTGGGGATTCAATAAACTCCATGTAGGCTTCACGCAAAGCCTACAAGTTTACATGTTAGCACAATGAGCAGCAGTGCTAATCACATATTCATGCTGCTCATCACAGTTATACGAATACAAGCATGGTTTTCTGGACAGCCACAGTGTCACTGGCCAGGAAACCATGTAGTGCAGCACAAGAACAGAAAGAAGATGCATTCAAGTTTGCTCACGAGCAGACTTTCTTGGCAAGATTGCCCAGACCACCACAATGACTACCAGGGGTAAAAATACTGCAATACCAGCAGTAAAAGAAAAGTGTAATGTACAGTTAAAAATGACTTGAAGAATGAAATAATGGATGGGGGGGTTAAAAAAGAAAGGCAAATACAAGGAAACATACACTGGGCAGGGAACGTGTGCTGATGAAAATGGACACAGACATGAATTATAAGAATGAATAAAGAGGAAGAGAGCATGGTAAATATGTCAATGTCCCCAAAGCAGGATATATCAATGTACGTACACTTCCAACACAAGTCAGTAACATAACATTAAGTGCATATGTAGATAGCACATTATGTACTGCTGTTTACACCTTCCAAGCAAATATATTATGATATAAATGCACATTATAGTATCAATGCAAGTGAGTGGCTGTGGCACAAACATCACCGACATGCTCACTAGAGAGGACATTTAGCAAGTATGGTATATAAATTAGGGGCAATTGCATATACTGAAGATCTGTAAAATGACCTGCTTGAATATCAGTGATATGTCATCATAACTCTCAACCAATTAGGGGCACATGCCAATGAACTTCTATGAGTGTAACTTGTTATACATGTTCTTCAGGGAAAGAGTGTCAGTATACTGTAAGTGGAATTCAGTACTCCTTCCCCAAATATGACCAATTTTTGATGGTGTATGAGGGACACTGTTAAAATTGTATTTGAAATCAGGGTCAATCATGGCCAGTTGATAGGTTTGCATGACACATAAGCCACAATCACCACCTAGAAGAATCAAACCCATGCCATCACTGTCGTTACTGAGATGTGTATTTACTGGATGCAACACAGAAAGATGTATCATATAAGTATCTAGTAGAACAACTTGAAGGAACGTTTGCTGTACCAAATCCCAATAGGCATACATCCCAAAGAAGATTTTTATATGGCATACCAGATGTATGGGATCTCAATGTACCAAATGTGATATACTTGACTAAAGCAGCCTTGGCTGATGTAGATTTCAGCCATACGGATAACAGCATATACAAACACCACATATTATGAGTGGATTCCCTAGACACAGGTGTGTATTGTTTGCACCTGACACATGTAAAACCAATGGATATTGTCTGAAGTAATACAGAAGTACAAAGTCAAGTGTCAGTGATCGAGGAAGCTGTCATTAAAATATTGCACACATACCAAAATAAATGGAGTATCCTCTGTAAGCACGTCAAACCTCAAGATGTGCCACACAATCATTGTCCCCCTTACAGTGCCAGTCAAAATGTTATACTGCCATGAAATCCTAACATACATCCATATATGATCATGCAAACTATCAAGTGGCACTATTGATATGATGTACTGGTATGTCCATGACGCAATACATTCACACTATAGCTGCACCAAGGATACAGTTGCACTTCATAGGTTCATAGGAGAGTACTAGGTTAAAGCCTAAGAGCCCATAAAAGCCTAGCCAGATTTAACATGAGTTTAACAATTTTCAATAGGTAGGTGAATAAAGTTCACAGAGGCATGCGTCTATGCTATGGAATGTGTGAGGAAATTAGGCACTGTTGTTTGTGCTAGCATGTCTGGCTGAGTTTTTGTACATAATTTCAGAATACCCTGTGTATTATATGTCAGCATGACTAGCTATGATATTGTAAATAAGTTCTTACATGTTGATTTATAACCTGTTTGTACAGAATGTTTTAAAGACTTGAACAGTGTCCTTTTACATTTCTAACTGCATGTTTGTTAATAAAGATTCTAAAGACAAACTGCCTCAGATTCAGCTGATCTGCAGATGATGTTATCAGAATGTTGAGAGTTGCTATGTGTTACTGTCAGAAGCTGAAAGACAGGGAAGGAACTTTTAGAAAACAGCTGTTGGTTGATTTTCAAAATATGGAATGAAACTTAGAACCGGAATAGTTGTTAACAGTTAGGCTAGTCTATAAAGGAACCTGCTGAAGACGGTTAACCATCAGTAGTCAGTTACAGAAGTCAGTTGTCAGTTAATAGGCAGTGATAGATGTTCTGTGCAGTGGATTCCCAAAATGACTCACCAAGAACTGTAAGCCTGCCTTTGCTCTTTTGCAGTAATTTAGTTTAGATCAGGGACAGTGATCTTTAGTCAGATAGGAAAATTATAACTTATCAGCTAGATCAGTTAGAGTTTTTCTAAATGTTGGATATCTGTCCTTCACTATTGATTTCATTTTCCTGGTGCTAAAGCTCTGTTTATTGGAAATTACTGTTTTATATATTTAATCATTTTGCTCAATATTAAATATTTTTATTAACTTGCATTGTGGCTGGTCAATCAGTGTTTTTCTTTAGTGATTTGAGAGTGCTTATACTTGCTTTGATAATTCCCAGGGTTACTCTGAAAGCTTGTCTGCTTAAGTCATTTGCTACTATTTATTTTAATATTTAATTTTCATAATTGGGCACCTGGGCAAGAAGGCACTCTGATTGGCAGCAGCATTCCTGTATTATTTTGGGAAAGGGACACAGCTGGAAATCTGTGTCATGTTTTCCCAGAAGTGTTTGGATGTGTGAGATTTAATTTATTTAAATGTGAGTGTATCAGAGGTCTTAAACTGGGATGCATTGCTCTGAAGTGTGTAGTATGGAGTTACATTAGAGGTGGACAGAAGTTGCAGTCCAGTCCCAGGCTATAGAACGTGTTCCTGTTGTGCACTTAGGTTAAAATTGTGAAATATTGCTCCTGTTTAAGTGACAATCTCACACTGGAGTCAGTAGTGAGGATTGATGCTCCTTAGTTACTGACCCAGGATAGTAAGGGAGGTCACATTATTTGGTGGCAGTTCAGTGGGATATTATCTGGACATCACGGTATGTAATACTGGCTGCCTCTGTTCATGAAAGACATGAGAGCCACCCTAGGAGTAAATTTATGATTACACATACATTGATGAAGGTTGGGCATGAAGAGGGTCAGGGAACAGCTTTCCTTTCCATAAATGTGAAACTGTGTTCTACCAAAGGGGTAATCTCTGAGAGATGTAGCTATCTCTCCAACATGATTTATGTCAGAGGTTAGGTTAAGATCTTTGGAATGAGTGACCTTCATGCAGTTTGTTTTATAAATGTGTAACATATCCAGCAAGGCCTGATTGGACACTGCCCTGTAGGCTAGATACACAGCACCCATTAGTAGTCTGTAGGAGACAAGAGTACAGTGATAGGGCTTTCAATATTTCCACATAGGACTTGTTTTTTATAACATGATCTTCCTTGTGAAAACCTTTAGGTTTGCTCCAGCTGTTCCAGATGTCTGGTAATGTATATGCAAAAGGGTGCATTGTACTCAGTTACTGGTGTGTTGTGGGCTGCGTACAATGGAATTATAATGTCCTTTGATCTCAATGCCATGCCCTTACTTATGAGTTGTGCCACACAGAAGGACTTTCACACCACTGTGAATTCAGGGTGGTAGAAATTCAGATTAGTATCAACATGAATAACCACATCATTACTCTTAAGGCGGTGCTGTCTATACTGCAGTTAGGTGCAGTATTTGCATTACAAAAGGGAATATTTTTTTCATTTATTTTCTCTCCATGGCTTTGGCAACAATTGTTTATGTATGTTAGTCTTTCTGAAGTACGTCACTATTGTTCATGGATTCCAAGATTGACCCCAATTTGCAATCAGCCACAAACTTGGTCAGACAAAGACTGTCTATGTGCATTGACTTCTCAGAAATAAATAAACAACAAGAAAGGGCCTAGTACAAAAACCTATGGTACCCCCCTGGTGACTGGCCTCTTGCTAGAGGTGAGTTCTCCCACTTTGATAGTATGTGTCCAGTCAGTGATCCATTTGGCTCTAATACTCAAATAACTAAGCACCTATCCAGGCATGTCTAAAGGTCAGTTTCCTATGCTTTCTCCTACTAACCTGGTGAACCTGGGCATCCTGAGGCAATGTAGCAATTGCCTCATGTATAAACACAACCCTCTCCTCCTACCTCCAGTCACATCCACTTGTGAGAGATGCACGTACATAGCCAAACTAGAGGCCATGCTCTCTCACACCAAGACTGGGCTAGCCAGTCAAGAGGAGAAGGTTAACACATACATCACACCTCACAGAACACATAGCTCCCTGGATCACACACCACCACACTTCTCACATAGTAACATAAAACACACATCCATTTTGCATAGCCTGTCAATAAAAATCTGCCCAAACAACAAAGACCTCCAAGGCAGAAATGCAAGGAGCCATCTCATCCAAACACAACCCCCAAGACACATAGCCCACATGAACAGTGTGCCCACTCAGCATAAGCCCATACAGCAAAACACTTTACCCAATACTATGTCATAGGTGACTAGTGTATTGGGTAAAGTGTTTTGCAGTATGGGCAAAACACTTTACCCAATACACTAGTCATAGGAGACGCAATAGTAAGGCACACCAACGTCCCACTCACTAGGTTTAACAAGGAGAAGGTTACGGTCAGCTGCCTGTCAGGTGCCAGGATTCACCACATAATGCAAGCACTTGGGTCTCTCCATAACAAGTACAAATATGACTGTGTCATTATCCATGTTGGTGTGAATGACCTAAGATGTACCTCCCTGGACTACATGAAAAGAGACATAGAGGAGCTCTCAGATCTTGTAGCCCAGGCAGGTATGACCCTAGCCCTGAGTAGCATCCTACCGTCGCCTAGAATGATACCACAGTAGAAGCAGAAAATGATTGACTTCAACAATTGGCCAAGTTTCTGGTGTCATTCAAAGGGGATCAAGTATATGTCTGCATGGGGTGATATAATCAACAGACCTTGATGCATTGCCAGAGATGGCCTGCATCTGTCACCCCTGGGATTCTGGATACTGGCAAAGGCTCCTGCCACCCCTATAGTGCCTTTTTTAGGCAATACCCTGATGACAAATTTACCACCATAACAACTACAAGCAAACACAACCTGAGAGTTATGCTACTCAATGCTAGAAGCCCAAATCTCAAAATGCACTCACTCGAGTCATTCCTTAAACTGGAGAACATCGACCTCTGTGCAGTAACAGAGACCTGGTTCAACGCTCCAGAGAGCAGTCCAGTGCTACCAGGCTACATTACATACCACACCTTTTGGCCCCTAAATCTGGACCGAAGCCTAAAAGAGGTGTGGACCGAAGCCCCAAAGGAGGTGGTGTATCCATCTTCATAAAGGATACACACACATCCAGACTGGTCGCCCAACATAATGCATCATAGATACTGCAGGTACAACTAACACTGGATAAAGCTGCAATCCAGGTTGTAGCCTGCTATAGATTCCCCCACAATGTCCCAAGACTCCCACTCCACATTCCTGAACACTCTGGAAAGCATCAAGGTTCAACCTAATACCCTTATACTGGGAGACTTTAACTACCCCTCCATTAGCTGGGAAACTACTCCTGTTCCAACTCATTTGCCCAACGATTTCTGGAATTCATTAATTCCAATGTCCTGGACCAACTCATTCTCACCCCTACCAAAGGTAGAAACATTCTCGACCTGGTCATCACAAACATGGAAGACACTGCTCTATACCAGTAATCAATTCCTCCCTAGTTAGATCTGACCACAAGTTAATCACAGTTGATATCCAAATCCCACCCTCACCCCCCATGAAGGAACCAACAGTGAAGAACGTCTCCAAAGCCAATTTTGAGCTTCTAAAAACAGAAATGTCAAACTTTACGTCGTCCATGCAAATGGGGAATGGATGTATGGCTGCTGAATCACACCCCAAGGAGCTGTATGAGCACTTACATAACTGCATGAATCAGGCCATACCAAACAGAACCAAGATCCTGTTCTCCAAAAAAAAGAAACCAATCTGGTGGATCCCTGCCATTAACAAATTCTACAACAGAAGGAAAAAACTGTTGCAGAAAACATTAAAATCCTAAGACTGGAAAAATTACCTTGTAAGTCACAGCAAAAAAGTGAGATCTCTCATCAAATCCTCCAAAGCTAGTTACAAAAACAAAATTGCTACATATGCTAAAGATAACCACAAGGCATTCTTTAGTTATGTCAAGAATCTGCATAACAATATGCAGAGGTGTTCTGAACTACTGCACAACAGCACTACTTATACTGAACCAACAGATATTGCCAATATCTTGGCCGACAGATTTAGTGCAAACTTTACCCCCCTTCACCGCCTAAAGGGCCCATCCAAACACCCAAGGAATGCCAAATCCATAATATCATGGCTGCACAGGTAGAAGCTGTAGTATCCAAAGCCAAAAATACAGCTTCCATGAGACCTGATAATATACCTGGCTGTGTTTTGCATGAATTACAAAAGGAATTGTTACCACACCTGAGTATCTTGTTCAACCACAGCCTGACTTCAGGCTTTGTTCCCACTGAATGGCACACTGCTGAAGTCATTCCTCTTCACAAAAGGGGAGCTACTACTGACCTTGGAAACTACTGCTGCATCTGCCTGACAAAGTTGATCTGCAAGGCCATAGAGTGCATCATTATGGACCTCATAAATAGGGGATATAGGGTACCTTCAGACCCTGGACCCCTCACAGTTTGGGTTTGTGAAGGGCAGATCATGTCTGCTCAACCTGATAGACTTCTTCGAATCTGTCACCAGAGCGATCGACGAAGGCAAGGTAGTCCATACAGCCTACCTCAATCTAGCCAAGGCCTTCAACACCATCCCCCACTCAGGGATCATTCACAGACTCACTAACCTAAGCATAAACCCCTACATTATAAGATGGGTTGCCAACTGGCTCATGGACAAAACCCACACGGTGAAAGTAGCGGACTGCAAATCCAACTACCGGGCAATTACAAG